>NW_026000249.1:32077843-32080093 GCF_001458135.2 Marmota marmota marmota
TGGGTACTGGATATTGAGCTCAGAGGCACTTTGCTAGTGAGCTACATTCCCAGTACTTTCTTATTTTTTATTTTGAGATGTTCTCGCTAAGTTGCTGAGGCTGTCCTGGAACTTGAGATTTTCTTGCCCTAGCCTCTGGAGTTGCTGGGATTATAGATGTGATAATAATCATTTTACTGTGTCGAGTCTCAATTTATAAGCGTGAGATTCCTATTCATTTATTTAGATTTTCTTTGGTTTATTCCATGACTGTTTGTTTATACCTAATATTTCATTTTCTTTGGAGCAAGTGTAAATGGTGAGTTTTTTTTTTTTTTTTAATTTGGATTTCCCAAAGTTCATTTTTAGTATGTAGATTTTTGTCTGTCGGTCTTGTATCTTCTGACCTTAGTGAACTCATTTATATTAGAGATTTTTTTAAAAGATTTTTTTTTTGTTTTGTTGTGGAATTTTCTAGATAGATATTCATGTTACCTTTAAGTAGGGAAAGTTTTATTTCTTCCTTTCCAACTCTTATGCCTTCTATTTTTCTTGCCTTATTGCAGTGGCTAGAACTTCCAGTACAGTGTTAAATAAGAATAGTGACAGTGAATGGCTTTGCCTTGATCCTGCAGGTAGAGGGAAACCGATCATTCTTTTGTTGTAAAGTACAGATTTAGATTTTCAGTTTTATTTGTTGTTGATACAATAGATAACTTAATTTTCTTTTTTTTTAAAATGCTGAACCAGCTTTGTATACCCATAATAAAACTGAACAGGGTGGTGGTGGTGGTGTGGGGCTGGGGTTGTGGCTCAGTGGTAATACACTTGCCTGGCACACGTGAGGCACTGGGTCTGATCCTTAGCACCACATAAAAATTAATAAATAAAATAAAGGTTTTGTGTCCATCTACAACTAAAAAAATATTAAAAAGAAAACTGTATACTTCTTTTTGTACATCGTTGAATTACGTTGCTAATATTTTGTTGAGGATTTCTGTGTCCTAAGTATCATGAGAGACACTGGTTTATAGGTAACTTTTTTTGTACATTATTTATCTGGTTTTTGGTACTGGTAATACTGGCACCTATAAAATGAGTTGGGAAATATTTCCTTTTTCTGGAATGAGAATCTGTGAAATTGGTTTTAATTCACCTTTAAATGTTAGCAAGAATTCTTTAGCGAAATGATTTAAACTTTTTTTGGAGCTTTCAGTTAAAAATTCAATTTGTTTATTGCTTATAGGACTCTTCAGACTGTCATCTTTGCAGAGTTTTGTACTTTATAATTTTTGAGGATTGGATTTGACCTAATTCTAAGTTGTTGAGTTTGTGAGCATAGAATTGTTCATAATAATCCTTTTCTGCTGAGATCCACGGCCGAGTCTGTATGGCCCCTGGCATTTTGCCAACAGTATTGATTGACAGGCGAGGCATTACTATCCGCCTCTGCCGCAACTTTTGAGTTCTCGCACTATTTTGGAGTTCTCGTGGGGGTTTCCGGGGATTCCCCGAGAGTTCCCATTGGTTGGGGAAGTGCAGGAGGAGGGATTTCCGGGAGAGATATTTCCGGCTGGGGGTTCCTGGACAAGCCTCGTGGCGTTCGGGAGGATTCCCCGGGAGCTGTGTGAAGTGTTTTCCTGCAGTTTAAAAATAAAGTTTGTTCCTGCTTCAGTGGCTCGTGATTTGTGCCCAGCCAGACTGCGGCATTTGGCGGCCCGTACGGGGAACGTCTGAAGCTTTGGGGTAAGTGAAATTGCTTGCCCCTAAGGGAAGGCGAGAGAATGGGTGACCATTTTAAAAAACAATGTGTTCTTGTTTTGATTTGTTTTGTGTTTGTTTCAAGCTGCCTATTCCTAGAATTTTCTCAGGCAGATTGGGAAAAATGGTTGGCTCAAGGTTTGAAGTTGTTCGCCCCTGAGGAAGAGATAGAAATAGACCACAAATGCACATGTCAAGAAAATAGGAAAATTGATACAACGATTTTTTGTTCCGTTTTTGTTTCATTCTGTTTCGGTTTTGTTTTGTGTTATCTTATTGGGTTGCGTTATCTTTATAACAGATCAGAAATTAGTAAAAAACAAACTGAAAGAGTGTTAAGTAAATTGTTAGAGGTTCAGACCATGGAGAAAGACATTTTAGATCAAGCAAAAGAGAAGGTCTCTCAAGCTAGTCAGACAGAGGAAGAAAATTTAAAGGAAGAAAGCTTAGAGGAGAAACAGCTATTAGGGAAAAAGCTACAACAGGAGGCTGCTACTAACACCGTTCTAT
>NW_026000249.1:32081759-32101284 GCF_001458135.2 Marmota marmota marmota
GCTGTATGCTGGACCGGTAGTCAGTGACGGGTATGATCCAATTGCAGTGGTACCAACCTAAGACAGGAGGCTGACGCCTAGAGGTCAGTTCATCCGATGATGGGTAAGGACCATATGTTGAATTGGACTGCCTAACAGGCACGGTCCCTAAGCCACATTGCTTGTTGTTTAATTAAACAAAAAGGGGGAGATGCTGAGATCCATGGCCGAGTCTGTATGGCCCCTGGCATTTTGCCAACAGTATTGATTGACAGGCGAGGCATTACTATCCGCCTCTGCCGCAACTTTTGAGTTCTCGCACTATTTTGGAGTTCTCGTGGGGATTTCCGGGGATTCCCCGAGAGTTCCCATTGGTTGGGGAAGTGCAGGAGGAGGGATTTCCGGGAGAGATATTTCCGGCTGGGGGTTCCTGGACAAGCCTCGTGGCGTTCGGGAGGATTCCCCGGGAGCTGTGTGAAGTGTTTTCCTGCAGTTTAAAAATAAAGTTTGTTCCTGCTTCAGTGGCTCGTGATTTGTGCCCAGCCAGACTGCGGCACTTTTCTTATCCTTTTAAATGATTGCAAGATCTGTAGTGTGATCCCCATTTTCCTTCCTGACATTGGTGATTTATATCTTCATTTTTATTGGTCTTTCTGGAGATTTATCAGTAGTTATTTTTTTTGAAGAACTAACCTTTGGTGGATTTTTTTCTTCATTTTTTTGCTTTCAATTTTATTGATTTATTCTCTGATCTTTATTATTTTCTTCCTTCTGCTTGCTTTGGATTTGTTTGTTCTGCATTTTCTAGTTTCTAACTAGGAACTTGGATTACTGATTTGAGACTTTTCCTTTTCTCTGATGTAATAATTTAGTGATATGAATCGACCTTTCAGTACTACTTTAGCTATGTTCTATGTATTTTTATGTGTTGTATTTCTATTTTTCACTTGCTTCTGTACATTTAAAATTTTCCTCTTGGATTAGATTTTATCTTTTGATCTTTGGAGTGTTTATTAGTGTGTTGTTCAGTTTCTAAGTGTTTGGAGATTTTCATATTAATTTTAGCTTGATTTCATTATGTTTGGAGAGTTTGCTTTGTATAATTCTATTCTTTTGTGTATGTTGATGTTTTATGACTCATGATATTGTTTTTCTTGGGATCTTCCATGGGTTATTGAAAAGAGTATATATTCTGCTCTTTTGGGGTAAAGTATTGTGTTCATGACAGATCCTGTTGGTTATGTTGAGTTCTTCATCATCACTAATTTCTCTCCAGGAGTTCTGTCAACGCTGAATGTGTGGTGTTGCAGGCATTCAACTACAGGTGTTGATTTGTCTATTTTTCTTTTCTATGAGTTTTTTGCTTCTGTATGTTGATGCTTTGTTCTTATGTCAGTACACATTTAAGATCATCATTATCTTCTGGTGAATTGATCCTTTTATTATATATAATATAGTTTTGTCTCTATTTTGCTAATGATTTCCCTTACTCTGGAGTTAATTTTCTCTGAAAGTCACTTCTGGGTGTTTTTTTTTTCAAAATGTAGTATTTACATGGTCTTTTTCTTTTCCTTTTTTTTTTTTAAAAAAAAAAAAAAAAAAAAACCCTAGTGTGAGAGGGTTCAAACCCAGGGTCTTGTACTCTACCATTGAGCTATACACCCCAGCCTAGTGGATCTTTTCCCATTCTTTCACATTGAACTTATTCATTTTATCATGTTCTTTTTTTCTAGATAGTATATTGTTAGACAGTTTTGAAAACCCACTCTTATCTTTTTTAATTGATATGTTTAGATCATTTACACTTGGTATGTTAGGGTTTAAGTCTGCTGTTTTGTTATTTTTTGTTTGTTTCCAGTGTTTCTCATTGGTGTTTCTCTTTTCATATGGGTTATCTGAATATTTTTTAGGATTCCATCTTCATTTTGTTGTGTTTTCTTTTCTTTGTATAGATTTCTTAGTGGTTGCTGTAGGTATTTCAGTATTCGTAAGTAATTTATCACCATCTGCTGGTATTGATGTTTTACCACTTGAGTGAAATGTAGAAACTTCGCATCCATTTAGGTCTCTTTGTTCTATATTTATGATTTTCTTAAATATTGTCTATATGTACATTGAATATCACATCAGATGGTATGATGAATTTTGCTTCAGTTAGTTAATATGATTGAGGAAACTCTTCAGTAGTCTGATAGTCTTATTACCTTTACCCTTGTTTTTACCTATTCCAGTGTTCTTTCTGAAGTTTTGGCCTTTTGGTTTCATTTCCTTTTTGTTTAAAGGACTTCTTTAGCCATTCTTTCAAGGAAGGTTTGCTAGCAACATATTCTTACTTTTTCTGAGATTGTCTTTATTTTCCTTCTTTTCTGAAGTATACTTTTGCTGTATATAGTATTCACAGTGAGCAGTTCTTTTCTTTCAGTACTTGACAAGTATTGTGCTGTTCCCTTTTGTATGGTTTTAGATGAGAAATTTGCTGGTATGTGAATTGGTGTTTCCCTATAAACAATGTATTTTTTGTCTTTAGTTTTCAAAAGTGTAATTAGAATATATCTTGGTGTTGATGTCTTTTGCTTTATTGGTTGCTCACTTTTTTTTTAGTTGTAGTTGGACATAATATCTTTATTTAATTTATTGAACCCAGGGCCTTGCACGTGCTAGGCGAGCACTCCACTGCTGAGCCACAACCCCAGCAACCTCACTCACTTGTTTTTTTTACATCTGTGTATACTGTGTTTTACCAAATTTGAATACATTTTTTCCTTTCATGGTACTGGGGATCAAACCCAGGACCTTGCACACGATAGGCAAGTGTTCTATCACAGCCAAATTCCCAAACCCTCTAAAAATTTATTTATTTATGTATTTTCTTACTTATTAAAATTTTGAGACAATGTCTTGCTAAGTTGCCCAGTCTAGCATTGAACTTTGTGATCCTCCTGTCTCAGCCTTCTGAATAGTTGGAACTATAGGCATGCCTGGCTTACTGTGGCTGGCAATACTTTTCAGTCTATTCTCTCTCATCTTCTGGGTCTCTGAGAAGAATCTTAGCTCTTTCTGTAGGTTCCTGAGGTTCTTTTCATTTGTTTTCACTGTTGTTTAGATTAGCTGAATTCCATCGATTTGCTCACTGACTATATCATCTGTCATTTTCACTCTTTTGTTAAGCCCATTGAGAGACTTTTTATTTGGTTATTGTGTTTCTTAGTTTGTAATTTCCATTTGGTTCTTTTAAATACCCTTTCTTTGCTAAGATTTTCTGTTGTTTCAAGACCATTTGTAATTACTTGTTTGAAGTATTTTGTTGACTACTTTAAAGTTTTTGTCAAGTAACTAAAAAAGACCCCATTGTCAGTGTTTGTTGTTGTTTCTATTCATTCATGTTATACTTTACTGGTTTTGGTACTGTGTGTGTTTTTTCTGTTGTACCCTGGACATTCAGCATATTATGAGAACTCTGGATCCTGTTCTTTATGGTAATCAGTCCCTTTGTTGAGGGTAGGGCAAGGGCTAGGTGGGTGTGTATATTCAGCTTCTCACTGGGTCCTGCCAACAGTTAACCTGGAAAAGTGGGGAACTGATTCATTCCAAGACTTGATGTAAGTTAGTGGAATGGAAGTTCAGCTCTCCCCTTACCCTCACTGACATTTTCCCAGCAAACATTGGGCACAAGTTTATGCCGCCTTGTTGCCTTTTAGAGGTATAAGATCAACTTCCTGATGGGCTGTGTTGCTCCTCTGCAAGAGAGAAGTTGAGGGCCATCTTTTACCATTCTTATGTTACAGAGTGGGGCAGAAATTTCTTACCTCTTAGTAGTTCCCTCTAGTTCACGTCAGGTGGGGAGTGGAAGCTTATGCCAGTGGTACCTTGGATACCACTGAGAGAAAAGCTGAAGCTGATTGTGGGCTATTCTTTCTTACACTGCTTCATTCAGTCTCCGTGCTAGGTAGGTGTGGAAGTTCAGCCCCCGACCCGAATGGTTCCTCCTTGGTGGTTGGTGAGGGAAGGGGAGAATGGAATGCTGACTGACTCCATCTCATACTGCCTTATTGATGCTGGATAGGGGTGCAGGTTTAGTTCCTTATTGGGTCCCTGTTGACACCAAACCTGTGTGTGAGGCGATGGTGATGGTAAAGGGTGCTGGTGACAAATTGCCTTACATAGCTTTGTTAAGTCTCTTTGCTGCTGGTAACCTCACTTGCCTCTAGATCCTAAATGTGCATTATCCTAAATGTGTGAATCAGAGCACCACTTGCTTTACTGGGTGCATTATGGAAGGAAAATCAACTCATTTAGCTTTGCCACCAACCCTGGAGGGGGATTGGAACATCCCTCTACTTCTGTAGGGCCTGGAACATTAGCTTCTTGCTCAGCTCCACCTATACTTTCTTGTCAGGGAAATTATAGTACCCTTGTGTGGGGAATGGAAGACGAGTAGCCTGTTTTGCTCAGTCCACACTACCCTGATAGGGGCTTCAAGGACCACAGCCTGCTTTTTCTGGGTAGGTGGTGTAAAATCACCTCTGTATTCTGCCCTGCAAATACCACCTGATGGGGGAATAAAAATACCATTTTCTGCTTTGTGGTGGGTTGTGTATGTATATGTACATATAACATTAGCTATAAGCTTAACCCCATTGAAACTAGAGGGTGTGTGTGTGTGTGTGTGTGTGTGTGTGTGTGTATTTTCCATTATTGTTTGTAGAGCAAGGGTGGCGTTTCCAAAAATGTTTCTATTGTTAAGCTTCTTTTTCCCAGCCCTTTGGTTTTGTTCTATAGCTCCACCCTCTCCCCTAGGGATTTCTGAAGTGGTACCTTGTCCTAGAAAAGTGGGAGGCAACAAGAAAGCTGAGGGAACTCACTGCTTTGTTATTCCTCAAGTTCTGAGGTCTCTAGAAAGTCTGCTGCTTTCTTTCCAGGAAAAAGTCTCTGCACACACACACACACACACACACACACACAACTGGGGATTGAACCTAGGGCTTCATGCATGCTCTTAACTACTGAGCTCAGTCCTAGTCCCCCCACCTTTTTCTTTTTTGGGTATTGGGGATTGAACTCAGAGGCACTTTACCACTGAGCCACTTCCCCAGCCCTATTTTGTATTTTATTCAGAGACAGGTCTCACTGAGTTGCTCTGTGCCTTGCTTTTGCTGAGGCTGGCTTTGAACTCTTGATCCTCCTGTCTCAGCCTCCCGAGCCACTGTGATTATAGATGTGTGTCACTGAGCCCAGCCCATAGCCCACCTAAGCCTTCTGAGTAGTTGGGTAGATGGTGTAAGATCACCAAGCCTGGCCCATCTTTCAGATACTTTCTATGCTTGTTTCTTGTATTATTTCCAGGATTATTTTAGTCATAAGAGGGAGGACTTGGTAGGAATGAAGCTACTTCATTTTGATGGAACTTGAAGTCTTCCATTGACTTGTGTAGTAAATCAAGCTTTGATAGTGAAAATTTTTGCCTCAAGATATTGTGCCACATGATTTCAGTAAGTCTGAAAGCATTAAATTTTAGAAAAATCTTGACTTCCGACACAATCACCAGTGATCACAACATTATCCTTATTATAAAGCCATTTCCTTATATCAGGTGTATTATTTTGGGTAGAAGATTTAAATATAACTTCAGTGTTTACTTTTGAACTTTGAATATTTTTTCTTGTTCTTTAAAGGAAATACACATTCACATGCCAAGAAACAAACTGAAAGATAAGATGCAAGATGCATTACAGCAGAATGTCACTGTTCTGGTTTGCCATATAATGGCATTACTTTTAAATTTCTTATGCTCAAATATACCAATACATTCTGCTCTTTTCACCATATTAAGACGAAGAAATCAAAATGTCTTTCCCAAACACTTTAAACACTTAAAAATGTCTGAGACAAAGTGGTTCAAAAGTTTTGAGGAGGGAGAAGAACAGATGGTATGTGTAGATGTTACCCTGTGAATTTCAGGTGAATTGACAAGGAACTTATTAAATGTAGGGGAGCATTAGTCCTTATTAGGCAGAGGATAACTATAATTTCAACAACGTATATGTAACAAAATAATACAATTTTAAAATGGGGGGTGCTTTTATTATTCACTCCAGCTCTGAAATTCTATAACTTTGTCCTTTTTGCTAATCTTTTGAATTTGTTATAATTTATATGGAACCTGAAGCTTTTTTTTTTTTTAATTAGAGAAAAATCTTCCTGGAATAAAGATTGTTAGGCCATTTATTCTGTTAAGAAGTGAGTTTTTTATTGTGTGTATTATGTTTAACCATAATTTTGTGGAATGGTTTAGTATTGTACATTTTTTTATCCATTAATTATTTTGAAGTGTGTTAATTACCATATATTTGATTTCCTAAATTTTTTCCTCTTATTGACTCATTCCATTTTGGTCTGAAATCATAGCTTTTGTGATTTTTAATCCTTTTAAATTTACAGAGGCTTATTTCACAGCCTTACGTGTTCTTTCCTAGAGAATGTTCCATCTGTATTTGAGTAGAATATATATTCTGTTCTTGTTGGAGGGTATGTTCTATAGATGACTTTTAGGTCTTGTGGGTTTGTGATCTACTGTCTAGTTATTTTGTTGATTATTGAAAGTGTAGTGTTTAGGTCTCCAACTATTACTGTTGAATTGTTTTTTTTTTTTTTTTTAATTAAGCTTTGCTTCTTTTTTGAGCTCTGTTACGCATTTTTTTAACAAAAATATTCTTTCATTATAAATGGACATAATACCTTTATTTTGTTTACTTTTAGTTTTATGTGGTGCTGGGGATCTAACCCAGTGCCTCACATGTGCTAGGCAAGTGCTCTACCACTGAGCTACAACCTCAACCCTGTGGCATTTGTTTTTAATTGTTATGTCTTCTTGATGAATTGATCCTTTTGTCTTTATAGAATATTTTTTATTCCAAGTAACAGTTTTCATCTCCTAAGTGTATCTG
This sequence comes from Marmota marmota marmota, assembly GCF_001458135.2. Lineage (NCBI taxonomy): Eukaryota > Metazoa > Chordata > Mammalia > Rodentia > Sciuridae > Marmota > Marmota marmota. The sequence continues at coordinate 32,088,683 of NW_026000249.1, forward strand.
ATATTAGTGTAACTACTTCAGCTATATTTTGGTTATTGTTTATGTGTTACATATTTCTTATAATCTTTTTAATTTCACCTGGTTTTGTCCTTGAGTCCAAAGTGTGTCCTTTTTAGAAAGCATATAGTTGGGCCATGCTTTGTAAAAATCCATTCTGTCAATATTTGCCTTTTAATTGTAAGAGTGTTTAGTTCATTTTCATTTTATGTGATGTTTGAAGAACGGATTTACATCTATCTTTTTACTATTTGTTTTCCATTGGTTTTGTTCTTTATTACTCCATTTCTACGTTTTTGGTGTTACAAATTTTTCAGTGTACAGTTTTAATTCACATTTTGTTTATTTTACCATGTACTTATTTTTTAACATGGTTGTTCTGGAAGTCATAGTTTAAAACAATCTAGTTTTGAATAATAGCAACTTGATTTCATTAGTATACAAATAATGGAGTATCTTTTAAGTCACCTGGGAGAAAAAGTGTAACAAAAAAGTTTTAACAAAGGAAATATTTACCTGGTGTCTCAGTGCATTTGTACTGCTGTGAGAAGATACCATAGAACACATAATTTATAAATAATGGAACTTTGTTTCTTATAATTCTGGATACTAGGAAGTTCAGGATCAAGGGACCAGCAGATTTAGTATCTGTTGAAGACACATGCTGTGTGCTTTGAAGATGGTACTTTGTTGCCATGGCTTTATAAGATGGATGGCAGCAGGGCAAAAGGGACCACCAATTCCCTTTCACCTCTTTTATAAGGTCATTAATCCCATTCATGAGGGTTCTGTCCTCATAACTTAATCACTTTCTAAAGGCCTCATCACATCTTGATTTTACCACATTGGGGATTAAGTTTCAACATGAATTTTGGGAGTACATATTTGTTTTTTGTTTTTTTTTTTTAAAGAGAGTGAACGAGAGGGGAGAGAGAGAGAGAATTTTAATGTTTATTTTTTAGTTATCAGCGGATACAACATCTTTTGTTTTGTATGCCAGGCGAGCGCGCTACCGCTTGAGCCACATCCCCAGCCCCGGGAGTACATATTTGAACCGTAGCTCTGGATAGTAAATTTTACTGGAACTCTAGTTTTTTCTTCTTTTTTTTTCCTTGTGGATTTTAGTTATTGTGTAGTATCCTTTAATTTCAAATTGAACGATGTCCTTTCATAGTACTTGTAGTGCAGGTCGTCTGCTAGTGATTAATTCAAGTTTTGTTTATCTGGTTGTGTCTTAATGTACCCTTCATATTTAAGGATAGTTTTGCTGGATTTAGAATTCTTGACTGACTTTTTTCTTCTTTTTTTTTCCTTTCAGCACTTTTAACATGTCATCCCATTGGTTTCTGGTTTCTGTGTTATTTGATGAAGAAATCGGGTATTAATCTTTTCAGGATCCTTTGTATATGATGAGTTCTTTTTTTTTTTTTGCTTTCAAGATTCTCTGTTTTGACAGTTTTGACTATAATGTATCGTCATGTAGATAGAGCTCCTTGAGCTTTATATATTTTGAGTTCATTGAGCTTTTTATATTTGAATTTTTTTTTAAATTAAAAAAAATGACATTTGGTAAGTTTTCTGCCTGCCTTTTTTCCTGTCTTTCTTCTTCTTTTCCTCTCCCTTCCTTCCTTCCTTTCTTTTTATTTCTTTTTGGTACTGGGGCTTAAACCTAGGGGTGCTCTACCATTAAGCTGCATTCCCAACCCTTTTTATTCTTTATTTTTGAAACAGGTTCTCACTAAATGCCCATGCCAGCTTCAAACTTGGTATCCTCCTGCCTCAGCCTCCCAGATAGCTGGGATTATAGGTGTGTTTCAGCCATTATTTCTTTAAATATTCTTTCTTAATCTTCTTTCCTTCTGCAACTAAAGTTATCCATGTTTTTTATACATTGTGGTGTTATACAAGTAACAAGGCCCTTTTTTCATTTCTTATTTTTCCATTCTGTTTCTTGACTGGATGATTTCAGTTTATCTCTTTCCAAGTTTATTGCTGTTGAACCTCATTAGTGAATTCTTCATTTTGGTTATTATGCTTTCTATTTCTCTTTGGTCTTTGTAAAATATGATTTCTCTTCATTTATTGATATATTCTGTTCTTTGTTACATTGACTTCATTTTTTTCCTTTAGTTTTTTTGGCATTAATTTTACCTTAGTTCTTGGAGCATTTTCATAATAGCTGACTTTTATTTTATTATTATTATTTTTAATATTTATTTTTTAGTTGTAGTTGGACAAATACCTTTATTGATTTATTTTTATGTGGTGCTGAGGATCAAACTCAGGGCCTCCCATGTGCTAGGTGAGCTCTCTACTGCTGAGCCACAAGCCAGCCCCCAATAGCTGACTTTTAAATTCTTGTCTAATAAGCCCATCATCTGGGTTTCCTCTGGGACAGTTTGTATTGATTGTCATTCTGTTCTGTGGATGGACCTTACTTTCTTGTTCCTATGAATATCTTAAAAAATTAAAAAAAAAATTTTGCTTGAAAACTGGGACATTTTAATACAAGGTAGTAACACTGAATATTAAATGTCTCCTCTGCACTGTAGCTTTTGCTTTTGTTAGTTTGTTCTACTTGTTTCTTTTTCTTTTTTTTTAAATTATTTTTTAGTTGTAGTTAGACACAATACCTTTATTTTATTTATTTTTATGTGGTGCTGAGGATTGAACCCAGGGCCTCGCACGTGCTATGTGACTGTTCTACCGCTGAGCCACAACCCCAGCCCCTTGATTCTTTTTTTTAGTGACTCTACTGAACTAATTTTGTAAAGTCTGTATGCTTTGTTGCCTATTACCAGTGAAGTTTTTTTATCTTAGCTTTTAGCTAGTATTAGAGAGAAATTTCCATAACTACCTGGAAACAGTCTGTCAGTCTTTGAGAAAGACTTCTTATTCTCCTGCTTTTTCTTCTAAAGTTTTTGATTAGTCTATTTGTTTGTTCCAGTTGTTAGCTTCTATTTCATCCAGCCCTGAAGTCAAAGAATTCCCTGGAATTATATTTGACAAATAACCCCGGAGTAAATTTTTCACATGTAATGAGCTTCATTTAAGTCAAGTAGGAATAGCCCTGCAAGTGGGGTCTTCCAGGGAAACATCAGACAGATCAAATTATAATTTTGGGGGAGGAATGAGGCTCTGAAGGAGCTTCAGCCTTTACCTGCTCTCTCTACTGGTTTTATAGGTGCGTGCGCGCACACACACACACACACACACACATCCATGCTGTCTGTTTCCAAGCATACTATAGGAGTGAACCCAGAAGATGGGACTAGGGCAAGTTGAAGAGCCCCAAAGCACNAGGGTCTCACTAAGTTGCTATGGTCTCACTAAGTTGCTGAGGCTGGCTTTGAACTTGAACTCCTCCTGCCTCAGCCTGCTGAACTGCTGGGATTGTAAGTGTGCCACCAAACTTGGCTAAATATGATTTTAAATAGACATTTCAGTTCAAATTCAGGACTACAATGTTTTGTCATCAATTTAAAATGTATACCATGTTGGGCATTTTAGTTGTCAAAAACAGTGGCATAATTACTTAATTGCTTTATCACACACTGCATATGTTAACAGTATTAAAATAACAATACCAAGACTAGCATGAATTGCATGGTTGCTCACTGTAGCATGAAGATTTTTTGTAGTTCTTTTTGTTCTTAGGATATAGTTCCCTGGGAGCATCTGGTCAATTTAAAAATTCCTCAAATAATTTTTTCTTTTTGAGGGAGATGTAGAAGGGTTTAGGCAGTTAGGGCAAGATGGCTAGTGAGGAGACTAGGGGCAGAGTCAGAACAAAGAAGCATGGAGAGGGTCTTCTGATGAGGTCAATTTCCTGGTTGACCAAAGTGCTTGCGGGGGCTGGGGATGTGGCTCAGGTGGTAGTGCGTTCACCTGGCATGCGCGGGGCGCTGGGTTCTATCCTCAGCACCACATACAAATAGAATAAAGATGTTGTGTCCACCGAAAACTAAAAAATAAATATTAAAAAATTCTCTCTCTCTTTAAAAAAAAAAAAAGTGCTTGTGGACTCAAGTGGGGATCCAGTCAGACAGACACTTTTGTACTCATGCTCCTAAGCAGGGGATCCAATAGAAAAACTAAAGCAGGGACCCGGGTTGTGACTCAGTGGTAGAGCGCTTGCCTAGCATGTGTGAGGCACTGGGTTTGAGCCTCAGCACCACATTAAAAAAATGTAAATAAATAAATTATTTTAAAAAACCGTAAAATGTGGATAGAGGGAGCACCAATCAATAATAGGAGCTTGTGGACCTGGGAGAAGATAAGGAAAGGAGGAAATTCCAGAGATCATAAAAAGAGTTAAGCCATAACTCCCCCACTGGATTCCCAGTTCTGGGGCCCCTTCTCTTTAGAGAAGTCTATCTCGGTATCTCTGTCATCTTTGCAATAAACCTACTTCTTGCTTGCTATCTCTATGTCCTGTTATTCAGTTCTTTGCTGAACTGCTGAACGGAGACAACAAACATAGCACCACTAGACAGTAACATTTTTCTTTTTCTTTTTGGTACTGTGGATTAAACTCGGGTGTTTAATCACTGAGCCACATCCCCAGTCCTTTTTGTATTTTATTCAATGACAGGGTCTGGCAAAGTTGCTTAGTTCCTCACTAAATTGCTGATGCTGGCTTTGAACTCTCCATCCTCATGCCTCTCAGCCTTGAGCCGATAAGATTATAGGCGTGTGCCACCACGCCCAGCCAAAAATAATTATTTTGTTTCTGGTTATGTTATCAACTGGCTTTATACAGTAAGGTTTATTAATTTATTTTCTTGTTTAGTTTTTTATGAATTGCTTTTTTAACTTGTTGGGATTTTTTTTATTTTTATTTTTTCTTTTGTTCTGTTTTTTGGTACTGGGGACTGAACCCAGGGAACTTTTACCATTGAACTGCATCTCTGATTCTTTTATTTTCCTATTTTGAGTCTTGGTAAGTTGCTGAGGCTGGCTTTGAACTTCTGATCCTCCTGCCTTAGCCTACAAGTAGTTGGGATTATAGATGTGCTGCTGTGGCCTGGCCTTAATTTGCTGTTGTTTTTTTTTTCCCCCTTAAATAATGTAACACTTAAAGTGCATGGTTGTAAAATACTTATAACCATTTAAAAATAAGTTTATGACTTTCTAAGAATTAGAGCGAAATACATGTATACGTACACATTCATGCTTGTATCTGTGACTGGGATTTTTTTTCTCCTGTCCTGTACTTTATTTGGATATACAGGAACCTAACACTTCTAAGTTTTGGTCTTTTCAGAGGATCATTTTCTGTACTCCCCTCCCTTCAGTTATAACTTTGAATAAAAAAACCTTTGATTTCTTCCTATTGATGATTGGGATTTGATGACCCTGTTTTTGGGCCTCCATATAACTTTTTATACATAACCCTTCTTAAATTCCCTCTGACTTCTGTCTCATTTTTGTTCATATGATTCCCTTTCTCTTGTTCTGAAGCTTTCCTTTAACCTAGAGAGATAGAACCAATTGTTCTTTGAACCCCTAGAATAATATTTCTTTTTAAAATTTAATTAGCTTTTTAAAAAATTAGTAGCAGCATTGTTAATGTTATATAATTCGTACATAGTGTGCAGTTTTATGTTTAAATAAAATAATACTTCTGTTCTCTAAAGGTAATCCACATTCCATTCCTTTAGCTCTTCTCATTACATTTAATATTGCCAATGCTGGTATTTCTTGAAAAATTTTTTTTTCAATTTTAGACTGTTGTCTACTACAGAAGATAACTTTCTTCCCATCCAACCTTTCTATTTATATTTCCCTTCTCCTCTGAAATGTTTTGTGTTTAATCAGTGTTTGGAATAAGACTAAATAAATAAGTAGTGTTCACTATGGCAACTTTTCATGTACAAATTTTGTTTTGAGTCATGAATTAGCTTTTTGTTTTAGTTTGGTATACCTTTCTCATTCATGTCAAACATATTAAGTAATTATCAGCCCTTCCAGGTGTTTTTTAAAATTAGCTGTATCCATCATAGACTGCTGTTGCTGTGTAGGCCACTGGGCCTGTTAAATAACTGACATTCTGGAAATTCCAGGATTCTGATTCTGGGGCTATAAGAAACATAAACCTGAGCTAGGTGCAGTGGCACATGCATGTAATCCCAGCAACTTGGGTGGCTGAGGCAGGAAGATAGCATGTTAGAGATCAGCTTGCACAATTTAGCAAGACCTTGTCTCAGAAAGGGCTGTGGATGTATCTCAGTGGTTCAATCTCCAGTACCAAAAAAACAAAACAAAACAAAAAACAACAACAAAAAAAACCAGCATAAGCCTGGTAACTAGAGTTTTGGTAGCTGAATTGGGGAAGGGACTACATATGGGCCATTCCTCACCATTTGTGTTTCTGTTTTTATTCAGCATCCCTGTTGAGTTAATTGGTGTTTTGTTGAGATTGGGGAGAAGGTAATAAAGGAGGAATAGTTCCCTGGCAACCTAATCTGGAGCACCAGGTCTAGAGATCTAACCAATTACCATTTAATGTTTTTCACCAGTCCTCTTCTTTTCAACCTCTTCCATCATTTCTTAGTCTTTTCAGGGTTCTACTGCTTGAATGGGGGCTTGTGATTTCTTGGCAGAATCTTAGATACTTGTCATGTCATCTCCTTTTTGTCTTTTTCAGAATTAATTTATTGACTAGGAACTGTTACTTCTTCTTTCTCCTTTTTTTTTTTTTTTAACTTGCTGCATAACAAACCACAACTTTATTATGTTCTCAGGATTGGTGGGTCAGAAATTTGGAAAGGGTACTATAGGGATGTCTCCTTTCTGTTTCACATGTTTGGGACTTCAGCTATGTTAACTCATGGCAGAGGGAGAATGAAACAGTGGGCTGTAGTGTTTATTTCCAAGATGGTTTCTTCACTTGTGACATCACAAGGACATCTAGATTCTAGGGGAGGGGACAGGAACTCCCATCTCTTGATGGGGAAGTGGCTAGGTAACACTGCAGAAAATCATGTGATATGGAGGATATTGTGACCATTTTTGGAGAATATAATCTGTCATACTTTGTTTTTAAGGTGTGCTATCATTTAATTCTTTCACTTTTAGTTTAGAGGCGTTGGGAGGGAGCAGAGACAAACTCAATTATTCAAATTGCCTAACCAGAAATTCCTTGCTTAACAATTTTTGTTTTAAAGTAAACTAGTTTGTGTTGAAGTGTAACGTGGACACATTTAAGTTCACCCATCAAAAGTGTGCTGTTCAATGAATTACCATATAGTTTACGGGTTTTGTAAATGCTACCCCAGATTAGGAAATGGAACAGTCTTTGTGACCCAGAAGCACCTCTTTCTTCTTCACAGTTGTCACTTCTGTCCTCCCCACCCAAAGTAACCACTACACTAGCTTCTGTTATAGGTTATTATTATTATTTTTTTTTTTTTTACATATTTTTGTATTTTATATAATGGAACCATAAAGGATGTACTCTTTGCCTACTTTTGCTCAGCAGTACACTTGAGATTCATCATTATTGATTTTTGTGTAGTATTATTGTTTTATTGTTGAATAGCATTCCAATATACAAGTGTATGAATTTGTCCATTTGGCTGTTGATAAGTCTCATAATGGTTAAAACTCTCTGGATTTTCAGTCTCTATTGTTTTATTTGCATGGTAGTTACTCTGATAGTTTTCATTTAATAGCTTATCTTTATCTTTGCTGTCACCCTTGATTCCCGTTTGATTATGTTATCTGCACCAGAGGACCTTTGTTCACCATTCTCAGTTTTCTGGAATGTATTGTGAAATAAGTAAGACAAAAAGACAAGGTCTCTAAGCCAAAGCATATCTCACAGTCCATGTGCCGAGTTTATTCATTTTTATTTCAGATGATGATCATTAAGGATGGCTATTTATTTGGTTTTCTGTTCTGCAGAACATTAGAACATGTGAATTAAGAGAGACATTGTCAGATGCTTTTATTCTGATATCATATAGTAGTGAAAAACAACAGATGACTGCATAAAAGGAATAAAGGAGATAAAAGCATAGCAAGTTTGTAGCTGTTTAGTGTGAATTTCCTGTGGCCTTGTTTTATTAGAATATCACAGCCTAATAACTTTCTTTTTTTTTTTTTTTTTTTGGCGTTGGGGGTGGTGGTTACTGGGGATTGAACTCAGGCCTCATGAATGCTAGGCAAGCATTCTACCACTGAGCTACATTTCAGCCTGGGTCTAACTTTCTTTTTGCATATATACTGTGTTATCTTTTCCAGTTGCTCCAATATAATTTGTTGAGAAGAGATAAGAGAGATTTTGAATATGGAGTGATTTTAGTCCTTTCTCTTTAAAGAATGAACACATTAATTCTTTAAAATATTAATGAATACTTTAAATATTAATAAGCATGTGTATGTATATATAGGTGTGTACATAACAAATTAATTTCTATATATTTGTTATGTATACATGACAAATTAACTTCAACTAGTTAGCTTCTGATTGTAGCATGACTGACTCTATTCAGCAAAGAGTAACTATCTAAAGGCTTTTTCCTTATCCCACATTTGGAAGATGTAGCAGGTTTTCAAGAACCATGACCCGTCAGAACCATAATCCTGAGCTTTTCACAGAAGCCAACCAACAGTTGGATGGTGCTGCTGTGAGGACTAACTGCCAGACACAGGAGCTTGAAATTACTGGATTTTCTATTCTTAAAGTTCCTTTTGCTTCCCTGTGTGTGTTCCCCTCTAATGAACTGCCCCTGTCCTCAGAATCCACAGACTTCTGCCTTCTTTATCAGCCGTGCACACACCCATTAATATTGGCTCGACTGAGAGGACTTAATTACCTCACTTATGATCAACAGAAATAATACGCTTTTAGTATGATGGTTAAGTCTCTGTTTAAGTGAGAAAGAATGAAATATTGGCTGTAGAGGCCCAGGTTTTGTCTGTTTAGCCAGAACAAGGACTGGAGATGTTCAAATTCCCCTAAAGCATCGGTTCTCAAACTTGGCTGCACACTGTGATTCCCTGGGGATCTTTATAAAATCCTGGTGCTTGGGTTCCACCCACAGAGATCCTCACTTAATTGGTCTGGGGTGCAGCCCAGGCAATGGGATTTTGGAAGCTCCCCAGAGGAGTTAATGTGCCTCCACGGCGTGGAGTTGCTGTCTTAATGTCAGTCATCAGAGGCTGTGGCTTCTCCCTTTCACAAAAGCATCACTTTCTTGTCACCTAACACCACTAGCAGGCAGTTAGAGATGTACATTCTTTGGCTTTTAAAAGTCTTATAATTTCAGATTAAAACCAACAAAACTTGCATTTCCTGTATCGCTTCTCATTTCACTTGCCCAACAGCCCTGTGAAACTAGGTTTATTATTCCCCCATGACAGATGAGGTAACAAACTCTGAGAGACTGATTAAGCAAGAGCACCAGATCACAAAACTTGAAACTGGCAGAAAATGGATTGAGTAAAACTCTTCCAACCCCAAAGCCTGTATCATTTCTGTGGTTTCTCTCCATAATTTCAAAAAGGTCAAACCTTCTCAGCAGGGTCATACAACTTGGTGCCAAGACCTACAAAGAGAGCAGCCACTCCCCATCTTCCAGGGGGCATCTTGTGGAATGGGGCCTAGGGGCAAACAGATGCTCCTCAGCTTATGGTGGGGTCATGTCCCTATACCACCACTGTCAAACAAGTACAAAAATATGTCAAAAAGCATCTAACGACCCCAACCCCTCCTAGCTCAGCAACGTGGCACACTGCAGAGNTTTTTTTTTTTTTTTTTGAGAGAGAGAGAGAGAGAGAGAGATATTTTTTTTAATATTTATTTTTTTTAGTTTTCAGCAGACACAACATCTTTCTTTGTATGTGGTGCTGAGGATCGAACCCGGGCCGCACACATGCCAGGCGAGCACGCTACCGCTTGAACCACATCCCCAGCCTAATAACTTTTTTTTTCTTTCTTTCCTTTTTTTTTGGTATTGGGGATTGAGCTCAGGGGCACTCAACCACTGAGCCACATCCCCAGCCCTCACTTCACCATTGCTGAGGCTGGCTTTGAGCTCGCAGTCCTCCTGTCTCAGCCTCCTGAGCTTCTGGGATTACAGGCGTATGCCACTGCAAGGCATAACTATTTTTTTCTTAATGATTATTTCTTTAACCAAAGAATAGTTCAATTGTTTTGTCCACACTTGGAAATTTTGGTGAGATCCTAAAAATGTAGCTGTTAGGCCACTGTAGGTTGGGTATGGTGGCACATGCCTTAATTCTACAATCCTAGTGACTCTGGAGGTTGAGGAACGAAGATTGCAAGTTTGAGACCATTCTCAACAATTTAGCGAGACCGTGTCTCAAAATAAAGAAAGCACTGGGGATATAGCTCAGTGTGTAAAGTGCCCCTTGGTTCAATACTGAGTTTTAAAAAACAAAAACCCCAAGTGTAGCTGTATTGGAAGCTTTCAGTTGTTTTCAAATCTGCCCATTGGAACATCTCATTCTCTTGTAAAACATAGGAATGAAGATTGCTTTTATTTCTTTCACATACATTTAGAGCAGCCCCCCTCCCCATTATGTGGGAAGGAAGAAATGCGTTTACACTGTAATCATGAAGTTCCCCCCAATCAAAAAAAAGCAATGGTTTAGAAAAATACTGCTTCAGAATGATAGGTAGGTAAATCTCTGTTCACTTGGAACAATTTCAAGTTGCTTACCATAGGAGTCTAAATGAGCTACACAAGAGAGGTTTGAGGAAGACATTTGTGGAAAGGACTGTTTAGGAGAATATCTTTACTAGGTCCCAAAGCTTTCAGAGACCTGAGGAAAAAAGCAGCTTATTTTAAAACCGGCACTAAAATCTTAAGAACAGTTTTATTTCCTAATGGCTTTTGTCCACTTTTGATTGTCATTGTCTTTTCACCCTGCATTTTGATTATAATAAGATATCATTTTTGCCACCTGGAGGTGAATTAATACATGACTGTGGTTAAGAATAAGTCCCAAACTGTACAATATTATCTGCTTTTTAAGTAAGTCCTATAGCATCTCTAAGCCTTATTTCCTCATTTGATGTAAAATAATACTTTCACTTATTTCATAGGTTTGTGTGAATTGAATGAGGTAATACATGTAAAATGCACAGTACTTAGCAGTTAATAGTGTTGCTAATAATTAACAATTGTAATACTCTGGTGAACAAGAATATGTTAAAATGACGTCTTGTGTATGCAGGAGTTCTTTATGTCTCAGATATATTTTTTAGATAAAAGATTCTAGGAAGAGCATTGTATCCAGAGTGAATTGTGAGAAAGGTGTCACTTGGTGGAATTGACAGAAAGGAGCAGGTAGTTATTTCTGATGCAGGTGGGGTTCAGGAACATTTTTAGGTTTTCCTTTTTCATATCTTCTGTGTTCCCATCCCAGTACTTTGTCACTTACTAGCTGTGAGACTGCAGATCTTTTACTTAACTACAGTACTAACAAAAGTACCTGTAACAAAAGTTTGTAAGTGATTTACTTCTAGAAAACAATCAGATGTAGTTCAAGATTTTCTCTAAAATAACATACTACTACTTGTCTGGTATGTTTTCCTGAGTGGTTGAACTAAGTGGGTGGCCTTAGCAAAGCTAGCTTGGAATGAGCATAATACTGGATACCCCTGTAGAGTGTGTCTGAGGTGAGAGCATATTGTGGCCAAAGTCAAGCCACTGTCTTACACATCTTATTGGGATAATTTTTCATAGTGGTAAATCTAGTTAAGATAGTCTGTTTATCCTACTATATGCTGTGTTGACAGAAACACCTGCAGCTGGCTAGGCTTTTCCAGAACCTAGACAACTGCTTTAGTCAGGTAACACATTATGGATGCTTTCTAAACATTGAACCTAGCCCTGAGTTCTGTTCTTGACATTAGCCATCTGCTTAATATAAATATTCTATGTGAGGTGGTAGTATGTGAGTATGTGGAAAAATTGTTATTTACCTTAATCTTTTCTCTTTATATTGCTGGTCATGAGTTTTTTGTTTGTGTGTGTGTGTGTGTGTGTGTTTAAATAAATAAAGGAGGAAAGAATAGAAGGTGTAGTTTTGGAAATGTTAGCACTATAGCTAAAAATGATATGCCTCAGTTCCAGTGCTAGAAAAAGTAACACTTCTCAAATTCTGAGACCTAGCCTGGTTTACTGTTTGTGTTCATCATCCTTTGGTACCAATGGCTGGCCTTGGATCTGTGTTCTCACTTTTGTTGGAGAGGAGAAATGTTGGTTAGTTTTCACAAAGACAGCTTTTTATTCTAAAAGAGAGGCACAGCTAATCTGATAAATTTTGCTTTTCCATCCCCTGTAAAGAACTGGGGGATCTTACATAAATATACATTTCATGTTTATTGTGAACCAGGCAGGCTAGAAAAGACATCCCTGACTTATGATGGTTCACGGTTACAATTTTTTTAAACTTTGTTGGGTTTGGTGGTACATGCCTGTAATCCCAGCAACTCAGGAGAATGAGGCAGGAAGGATTGCAAGTTCAAGGCCAGTCTGGCCAGTGTGAGAAGGCCCTGTCTCCAAAGAAAAAAAAAAGAAAAGCCCCTCAGTTCCTTCCCAACCCCCACCCCATTTTTTTTTTTTTTT
>NW_026000249.1:32101300-32116528 GCF_001458135.2 Marmota marmota marmota
ATAAAATACAAAAAAAAAAAAAAAATGGGGTGGGGGTTGGGAAGGAACTGAGGGGCTTTTCTTTTTTAACTTTGATGGTGGGAAAGTGATACACATTTACTAGAACAATACTTTGAATTTTGATCTTATCTTGGGCTAGTGGTGAAACAGTATGACCCTCTTAGGATGTGGTAGTAGCAAGACCTACTCCCAGTTAGCCACATGGCCATTAGGGGGAAACAACTTATGTCCTACAGTATGCTGTGCTGTGAGGTTGGGATGTGTGGTAGATTAACCCGGTGAAGTTAGAATTTTTTTTTTTTTTTTTAATGACCCAATCTCTGTGTTATCCAATTTGGTCTTAAGAACTCATGTGCTCAAATGATCCTCCTGCCTTAGCCTCCCAAGTAGGTGGGACTACATATGACATACCACTATAGCCCTGGCTGCAGTGCATTTTTGATTTATGATATTTTAAATTTATGATGTAAATTTAAGGAATACCTGTATTCTTTGTGGGGAGGAATACTAGTGCACCTATGACTAGAGCCTGACAAATGCTATACTATAACAAGGTAGGTGTAAGTCGAATGTGGGTTTTGTACTAATGTTGAGGGGAGGAAATAAGAGTTAAAGTATCAGTGTTCAGTTATTTACCAATATTTTTTTTTTTAAATAAGTTTCTCCCAATCCTTTGATTCTTTTTAATGTTTAAAAAGAGAAAATGCATTTTTCTTCCTAATGTATGTTTCCTTAGATTGTTCTTCCCCTATTACTATATACTTCAGTGGTACACTGTTTCTCTGTCCTGCCATGTGTCTCTTTTAAATTTTGTCTTCCTTGCTTGATTACTGTTTCCGTGAGGATACATAAGGTCTGTCTTACTTTTTGATGCTGGGGATTGAACCCAGAGTTGTTTTTACCACTGAGCTACAGCCTAGGCTGTAGCTTTTACTTTGAGATAGGGTCTCACTAAGTTGCCAAGGCTGGTCTCTTGGGATCATCCTGCTTCAGCCTGCTGAGTTGCTGGGATTTCAGAAGTGGCATGGTCTTTCTTGTTCAGTTGAGAATCAGGTGTACCTACCTAGCACACTGCCTGCCACATAGTAGATGTCCAGTAAGGGATTATTGTATTACTTGTAACTTGCATTTGAATAACTTTAAAGCAATTTGACTTCCCATTTGGCCAGGTATTTAGGGTTTGTGTTGTACTACACAAACACCCACACCCACACCCACACCCACACATCCTTATATTTTTGGTACTGGGGATTGAACCCAGGGGTGCTTAACCACTGAGCCACATCCTTAGCCCTTTTAAATATGTTATTTAGAGACAGGGCCTCACTGAGTTGCTAAATTGCTAAGGGGCTTTGAATTCCCCATCCTCCTGCCTCAGCCTCAAGCCATCGCACTTTGGCAGTACTACACATTTCTTAATGGTATTTGTGATAATGTCCTCAAATTGTCTTTAAGTGCCAGCACACATACTTTGAGAGAGTATGTATTGTTTCTTCCTTTCTGTGTTTCTTCAATTTATCAGAATATCTGATATGTTTTATCTGTGTAGTAAATGTTTAAATCTGGGGGATGACGATTGTTAGGTTTTGGTGTTTTTCTGAAGTGAACTGTTTATATTGTTTGACCTTTCCTGTCTAGAAAGAAGAGAAAGCATATTTATTGGCAATGAAACTTCCAATTTTTAATTGGCTTTAGTTTGATTTATATTTAATTTATAAATTTATATATATATATGAATATATAAGAATACTATCTGTTCTTACAACCTCACATAACCAAGTGTAAAATGAGTTTCCAAGTGTAAGATGAGTAAAAAACTCATCTTACACTTGGTTATGTGAGATAGTAAGAACAGATAGTATTCTTATATATGAGGAAACTGAGGCTCAGGAAGGGTTTAAGTGGCTTCAATAAGACCCCATGGTTGTTGTAGTGAAGCTGGGACTTAAATCAGATTAGTTAGTACTTAACTAACTAAGTTTATTTTTAATTTTGAGTTTTAACAGCTTAGTTTTAAGGAGTCATATATATTGTGGGACTCCCCTCTATTGGTATATTACCAATGTTTTCCTTGTGATTAGTTAATGTCTAGCTAAACCAAAGTTTTCTTGTAATTTTTAAATTACAGGGTGCCCTTAAAGATAGTAAAGTGTGAAACCTAAAGCACCACTGGACATATTCTTGAGTGAATATAATAGATACTCTTCAAAAAACTTTTTTATTGGTGCATTATAATTTAACATGACAGTGGGATTCATTATGCCATATTTGAGCATGCACAGTTTTTCTTTTATGAGTTTACGGTGTCTTATACCAGGGCAAATTAAAAAAGAAAAATCCTATAGAAAATGTGTTGGATTGGTTTACTTTCATAAAAATGTTACTTAAATTTATTCAGACATCTCTGAGTGAATTCCTTATGCCTTTCTTTTTTTAAAAAAAATTTTATTGCATTTCTTTTCTACTATTAGAAAATAAATTTATAAATTAAATATAAATCAAACTAAAGCCAATTAAAAATTGGAAGTAAAATTAATGTAATAGATGATGTTATTTAGTCATAATGAATCACGTTATGACTTATGACTTATGGTAGGGTTATAACAGGTCAGTTTCTTTTGGCATTACTGTACTATGTGTTGTCTGACTTCATTCACATGTAGTTTTTCTGTATTAGAACTTGTATAAAACTCTCATTTTTTACATTATCTCATTTGACTTTCAATTTTGGGAAATGAATAATTTGCTACCAAAAGGAGCTTTGCTCAGCAGTAGTATAGTTGTGAAGGTAAATGTGGGAGTTGCTATTGCATGGCAGCTTTTAGATAATAGAGTCATCAAAATATGAGTAATGAGAATCTTTTATTAGGTATATTTAAATCATCTTAGTAATTAGGCAATGTAATTATATTTTCCATAAGAACTTATAAGATTCTAGAAAGTACACTTGGATCCCCTGTTCGAAATACACTGCTTTAAGTAAAATTTCATTTTAGTTGGTATAACTATATGTTTTTTATGTAGTTGAAGAATTATCAGTTTGAAATAATAAACTAGAATAATTTTAAAGAAATCCCAGTTGAAAGGTATCTCGTATTCCTGATTTAGCCATTTAAAATTTTATTTGCCTCTGATATGCAGATGCTAATTCACAATGGGGGGAGTTAGGGAAGAATAGAGTTACTTTATATTAGGTAGAGGGGAGTGAAGGGGGGGAAGGGGTATGGGGGTAGGAAGAACAAAGAACAGTAGAATGAATCAGACATTACCCTGTGTACATATATTAACTATATGACCAGTGGGATTCTACATCATGTATAACCAGAATGATGAGAAATTGTACTCCATTATATATGATGTATCGAAGTGTATTCTACTCTCATGTATAATTAATTAAAACAAATAAATTTTTATTTACCAACTAGGAAAGAGGTTATAATTTTAGGGTGGAAATGAAAGGAAAGGTGGCAGTTCACAAAGATGTGTGGTTCATGATTTTTTTGCAATAATGTGACTCTTAGAAAAGTTAGAGACCTGTGTCATGAACAATACATATACACTGTGACACATCATTAAAAGGAGGAATTACTTTGGATAGGGAAATTAAAAATTTCCTAGGTATAGTGTAATTTTTAGAAATTGGCTATTTTTGGAATGGTTTTAATATTTACAGGAAAACTGAGAATATAGTACAGAGTTTCTATGCCCGGTTTACCTTATTATTAACATTTTATGCTAGTATGATGTTTGATATTAATGAACCAATATTGTGATACTTTATTATTAGCTAAAGTCAATACATTATTTAGGTTTCCTTAGGATTTACTTCCTGTCTTTTGACCAGTCTGGGATCCTATCCAGGATATTTACTATGTTACATTTAGTTTCTTATTTCTTTGGCTCCTATTTTTGGCTGTTATATTTTCTTAGACTTTTCTTTTTGATGACCTTAGTTTTGAGGCGTACTTGTATTTGTATATTGTAGGATGCCCCTCTATTGGGGACATTACTGTATTACTGATGCTTTCCTTATGATTAGACTGGGATTAGAGGGCTTTTAGCTGAAGATCATAGAAGTAAAGTGCTGTTTTCATCATGTCTTATTAAAAAAAAAATCACACTTTCCCTCCATGAGGGTAAAATACTTACATAAATTCTTTAGAAGTCTTCTGAAATGAAGATTTGTCTCTTCTCCACACTGCTTTAGCTCTATTCCATGGATTTTGGTATTGTTGTATTTTCATTTCAAAATTATTTTCTAATTTGCCTTTTTATTTCTGTTTTGATCCATTGGATTTTAGAAGTCTGTTATGAGCTGATATCCAGATATTTGAGGATTTCCTAGATATTATTGGTCAGAGAACATTTTTTATGGTTTTGGGTTCTTTGAGAAATTTAAAAACTTGTTTTTTAAAAACTCACCAGAGTACACTTTGGTGAGTGTTCTCCGCCCATTAAGAGAATGTGCATTCTGCAGAAATATCAGTTAGTTCAACTTTAGTCGTATTTCTCAATTCTGCTCTAACCTACTGATTGTATATTTACTATCAATCATTGGAAGAGGGCTGTATTATGGTTTTGTCTATTCCTCTCGATTGTCAGTTTTTGCTTACTGTATTTTGAAGTTCTTTTATTAGGTAGATACGTGTTTAGGATAGAATTGTTAAACCCTGTTGATGAATTGAGCCTTTAAAAATTGCCCTTTCTCTCTGGTCATATTTTTTGCTCTGAGACCCACTTGATTTTAATATGGCTTCTCTAGTTTTCTCTTTTCCTTAGTTTTCTTTTGATTAATGTTAGCTTGGTACATCTTTTTTTTCTTTTAACATTATTTATGTATCTATATTTAAAGAAAATTTCTTCTAGATGGCAAGATTCTGTCTTAAACTGATGAACTCTGCTTTTTTTCTTTTTAATTTTTCTAAAACTTTTTGTTTGCAAATAATTATAGGTTTATAGGAAGTTACAAAGAAATCTGCCAAATCCTTTCACCCTTTATTCAAGTGTTAACATCTCGCATAACTACTGTATGCATTATGGTTTGGATGTGAGGTGTTCCCCAAACAATACAAGAGGGTTCAGAGGGGAAATGATTGGGTTGTGAGAGCCTTAACCCAATCAATGAATTAATTCCCCAGATGGGATTAATTGAGTGGAGGTAGGTGGGGCATGGCTTTGTGTATATTTTTGTGTTTGGCAAGTGGAGATCTCTCTCTCTCTTGCTTCCTGACTGTGGCGTGAGCTGCTTTTTTTTTGCCACACTCTTCTGCCATGATTTTCAGCCTCACCTCGAGCCCTAAGGAATGGAGCCAGCTGTCTGTGGACTGAGACCTCTGAAACAGTGAGCCCTTAAATAAACTTTTCCTCTTCTACAATTGTTCTGGTTGGGTCTTTTAGTCATAGAGCAAAAAAGCTGAGTAAAACAGAATGCTATCAAGACTAGGTAATTGATATTGGTAAAAGCTTATTCAGATTCCATCATATACACACACACACTCGCGCACTCATTATTTGTTTGTATTGTATAGGTCTATGCAACTTTATCAAGTGTATTTTCATGTAACTATGATTGCAGTCAAGAAACTCATCAATGTTTATAGTAGCTCAATTCATAATAGCTAACCTATGGAACCAACCTAGGTGCCCTTCAACAGATGAATGGATAAAGAAAATGTGGTACATATACACAATCAAAAAATTACTCAGCCATAAAGAATGAAATGACATTTGCCTATAAATGGATGGAACTGGAGACTATTCATACTAGGTAAAATAAGCCAATTCCCCCCCAAAACAAAGGCTGAATGCTGACTCACAATAGACAGATGGGAGGGAGAGGTAGAAGTTCACTGGATTTAAGGGGGGGGGGGAAGGGAAAGGGGATGGGAATGGGAAAGAAAGTAGAATGAATCAGACATAACTTATTATGTTCATATATGAATACATGACCATTGTAACTCCACATCATGCACAACCACAAAAATGGGAAGTTATACTCCATGTATGTATGATATGTCAAAATACATTTATTGTCATGTATTACTAAAAAGAACAAATAAAAAAATTTTAAAAAGCTAGAAAAGAGAAAGAGACAGATGTCATACACACACTATGGCCAAGTCTCTGTTGTGTGTGCCTGTAGTCTCAGCTACTCAAAAGGCTGAGGCAGGAGGATGGCTTTGTCAAAAATAAAATTTTAAAAAAGATAAAAGAAATAGCTACTTTACTGTACAATTACCGCAAGACTCCTTTGTGCTGTCTGTTTATAACTACACTAACCCCTTCAATCACCCTACTCCAAAACCTAACCTCTGGGAGCCACTAATCTGATGGAATCATGTAGCTTTCATCCTTTTGGTACTAGCATGATGTTTGTGGCACATCCACATTATTGTGTGTATTAATTGTTCCTTTTAATTTCTGAGTAGTATTGCATGGTTATGGATATATCACAGCTTGTTTACCCATTCATTGAAGGACAGTGGTTAGTTTCCAGTTTTTGGCTATTAGAAATAAATTGCCTTGAACGTTCACATGTTTAGCATTCTCTGTGATGAATGTCCAAGAATGGGTCTTATAGTAAGTCCATTTTTAGTTTTTAAGGAACTGCCAAACTCTTTGCCAAGAGTGGTAGGTACCATTTTATATTCCCATCAGCAATGTATGAATGATCCATTATCTCTGTATTCTTGGTGTTTGTTTTGTTATTTATTTTAGTCTTTCTGATAGATATTTAAAAGATTACTTATTGAGGTTTTAATTTGTATTTCTCTAATAGTGATTGAAGTTGAGCATCTTTTTTATGTGCTTATTAGCCATTTGTATGTCTTCTGTAAAATGTCTATTTTGTCGGTTTTCTATTTGTTTTTTAAATGTTGAGTTTTGTAAGTTTTTTTTTTTTTTTTTAAATATAGATATAAATATGCTGCACTTGGGTCAGATCACTTGTTGATATCCTCCTGGAGCAGAAGCTTGGTTTGGCCCTGGGCTTTGATGTTATCTCTGGATCAGATAGTACACCAGTGTGAGCTGTGGATCCTGGAAGCTTTGAATGGCCTGAGGCTTTTTAACTTGCTAAGGGTGGGTGGCCTGCCTGCTTTTGTACTGATTGTGGTTTTCTTCCTATTTACCAGTGCCTCTTGGTGTTCTGGATTGAAGAAGGTGTTTTCCAGTGCTCAGTGAAGGGTGTATGTCCAGGATATACTGGATTAAAAAAACAAAAATAAGACCAAATGCCCAGGGAATTCATTTTGTTTTCCTTCCTCAAGTCTTGAAGGTCCTAGAGGGTATGCCTCTTCCTTTCTACCTTTCAGAGTCCTTTTATCATTGCCTTTTGAATTATTTCCCCTAGTATTTGTGTATAAAGGGGAGTAGCAGGGAAAAGTTAGCATGTACCACCATCTGTTCTGGAACCAGAAATTGATCTCTGCCTTTTAATTTGGGTGTTTCAAAAATAGTTACTGGGCCCAGTGTGGTGGTACAGGCCTGTAATCCTAGCAGCTCAGGAGGCTGAGACAGGAGGATTGTGAGTTCAAAGCCGGCCTGGGCAATTTAGTGAGGCCCTAAGTAACTGAGTGAGATCCTGTCTCTAAATAAAATATAAAATAGGGCTGGGGATGTGGCTCAGTGGTTAAACGCCCTGGGTCCCAACAACAACAACAATGTAATTACTGATATAATTAGGATTGAGTCTATCAGTCTTGTTGTTTCCTATTTGTTCCTTATGTTTTTTTTGGGGGGGTTATTTTTTTACTCCTTTGATTCTACATTTTACTAAATTAATGGAGTAGTTTTTATGAGTCTTTGTTCACTTTTCTTTGGCTAGCTTATGTTAGCTGTTCACGTTCTATTTTTCAAGTAGTTACTTTAGGTTTCAAAATATATATGTTTACGTACCACACTCTACTATTAAGTAATAGTGTACCTCTTCATATGTGTGTAATGTACATTTTTGTTTTATGTCTCCTGGATATTGTGCTATTGTTGTAATTCATTGCCTTCATTTATTATAGGCCTCACAATACATTGTTATATTTTTGGTTTAAACAGTTATCTTTTAAGGAGGTTTACATTCCTGTGAAAAAGTTATCTTATATTTCCCTTGCTTTTCCTTTTGATACACACACACACACACACACACACACATTTCCATTTTGTGTTATTTTCTTTCTGCCTGAAGGACTTTAACTTTTTATAGCGAAGATTTGCTTGTGTGGAGAGTAGTTATTCTCCTGCTCTTAAGTTACTCCAGTTTGTAAAGCAGTGGTTTGTCATAAGCTATTCCATTTTGAGTATAAGTGCCAAGGTGGAATGACTTTGCAACTTGTTTGTACAAGTAAACAACTACCATCTGCCTGGCACAGTCACAAAGCACAAACTTATAAATTAATTGTGCCAATAAAAATGACCACCTGTGAACTTCTTGAATTAATTAGGCTCATGCATTCTTGTGTTTCTATCAATCTCATATCAGATACACCAGGCCCATGAGTTTACCGAATACACCAGACCACTGAATGAAGCAACACCTTCACTCACGGCCTGTAAAAGGAGGAGACTGGCTGGACATGGCACACCTTGACCCTATCACCTGGTCACTCATCCTGAGCCTTGCCCAGGAAAGTCACCACAGCAAAACATCTGAATCTGTCCCCAGGCTTTAGCAGAGGCCCATTCTAAGCTGACACCTCAAGCTAACCCTGAAATTGCTTTCCACCCAGACCCTGGCCTAGAAATAAGTTCCTGCATTTTTGACAGCTGTGTGCTCTGAAGAAGTTCTTTGGCTGGCTCATAATCGGATCTAACCACCTACTGTGACTCTTTGCATTTGTATCTGCTCTCTGCCTTTGCTATCAGTTCAGTCTCCTGAACCCCTGTGGCTGCCTTAATTAACCCTTTTCTAGCCTTTTTGTAGTGCCCTTGCGGGCTTGTGTGCTCTCTCTCTCTCTCTCTCTCTCTCTCTCTCTCTCACACACACACACACACACACACACACACACACACACACAAGTATGTGTATATGCATACTTATAAATAGTGTGAAATTTGATAATGTGACTTGAGTGCTACAGATATTAGAAATTAGGATTGGTTGCCCAGTTTATGACTACCAGGTGACCCCCAGTATTCAGTGAACTCCCACTGATGAAAGTAGTGTAGTTTGTGAATTTATTGTTATTCAATAAATTCTGACATTGTGGAAAGGCACAGATGTGTTTGGTCTTTGCTAATGACATAGCTCACACAAAACAGCTGATAATTATTTTTTTCAGCCTTAGTCTGCAAAAGTTTATATTTTGCTTTGATATAGAGTTCTAGATTTATTTTTATCCTCCCTTTAGATGTCATGACACAGTTTTCTGCTTTATGTTGGTCTTTGAGATGAAGTTTACTTTTGTTATCGTTCTTTCAAGTAAGATGTCACCCCTCTTTTGCTATAAAGATTTTCTCTTTATTGCTAATGTTAGCAGATAGGCTATGTTCTGTGTTGAAGTCTTTTTTTTTTTTTTTTAATTATTTCTTGTGCTTGAATTCTGTTGTTCCTTGGACATGTGGGTTTATAATTTTCACCAAATTTGGGAAATTTTCTGCTCTCTCTTCAGACACGTTTTTCTTTTCCTACTTCTGTTAAGACCATCTGAAGTTGTCCCATTACTTTTTTTTCTTTTACTGTTAATTTTTTTCAATCTTCTTCCTTGCTATATTTCATTTTGCATTATTCGTATTGCTGTCTTCAAGTTTATTATTTTTTTCTTTTGCAATATCTAATCTTCCCTTAATTCTTTCCAGTATGTTTTTCATCTTAAGATATTGTAATTTTCATTTGGGCCTTTTAAAAAATATGTTTCCTTAATATGCTTAATGGTTTTCTCTACTTTCTTTAGTATGCAGAATATAGTTTGACAGAAAATGGTATTCGTACAATTTCTGATTAATTTTCTGTTTATTACGGTTTGTAATGTTTTAAAACATTTTTATTGGTGCATTATAATTGTTACATATAATTATAATAATATTTATTTTTAGTTTTTTGATCTCAGCCTTGTAACTTTTTTTTTAAACCTTTATTTTATTTATTTTTATGTGGTGCTGAGAATCAAACCCAATGCCTCACATGAGCTAGACAATTGCTCTACCACTGAGCCACAACTCCAGCCCCAGCCTTGTAAGTTTTGATTAGGTGCCAGATAGTGTGAATTTTACCTTGTTAGCTTCTGGATATTATTGTTTCATGCTAAATATTTTTGAACTTGTTCTGGGATGAAGTTAATTTATTCAGAAATAGTTTGATTCTTTTGAGGCTTGCTTTTACACTCTTGGGTGGGGACAGAGCAGCCTTTAGTCATGGTGTAAGTTTCCCTTAGTACTGAGGTAATACCCTTCTGAGGACTCTTTGCAATGCTACTTAAATTATGAGGGGGAGCAGCAACCATTTTTGGCACTGTTTGAACCATGTGGGTTTTCCCACTGTGTGTTTTAGGCGATTCTAGGGTAATTTCTTCACCTTAACATGCTCATTTTTACTTGTCTGGCGATTGTGGGGAGACTGTGCAGATTCCCAGAGTCTTCTGCCTGTGCAGCTCTTCCTCTCACACTTTCCCCTTCTGTATTTTAGCTACCTTGGCCTACTTAAATTTTCAACTCCTTTTGACTCTAGGAGAATACACATTGCCTTCATTCCCTCCTACCTTTGCCTTTGCGTGCAACTTTCTTTATAGGGGTCACCTCTTTTGTTTCTCTTCTCTCAGAGATTGTTGTCTTGCATTACTTATTGTCCAGTGTCTGAAAATGTTGCTTCACATATTCTGCTTTGTTTATTAGTTAATGAGGCTTTATAAATCTGGTCTTCATTATTTCATTTTGGCCAGAAGTAGAAATCTTTGATAAATTTATAATTCTCATTTGTGTTTTAGTCTGCTTACTTAGAGTACTTGCTAAGGAACAACTCTTAAGTTGCCTTTAGTGCAGGAATGCCCTGTAGACTCTTTTCATAAATTTGGGTAGTATGTGACATAGTGTAATGTACCATGAAAGGGAGTAAGGAATGGTATGGTAATGGTACAGATTCTTTCTGTGTTCAAATGCCACATAGGATTAGTGTTCTAATGCTAACACAAATATTTCTAGTTTTAAGGTCATAACTTGGTTAATGCATGCTTTAGCACAGAGTTTTCTACCTTTATTCCTTGAAACTTTGTTAATCTCACTAGATTTCTATTGATTTTCACAACAAAATGGGTTCTGTGAACTAAATGTATTTAGGAAACTTGGGAGTAAAGAGAGTTAAATCTGTATCAGCACTTCTTGAAACTAGTGATGTACTAATGAATTCTGTGAATCACCAAAGAACCAGTGTAAACGTATTTAGCCACTGGGCTTTAGTGTTCTACCTCTGAAAATCTTTAGAGGTGTGTAGTTAGATGTTTAAGGATGTTTTACTAACGTTTAAAGATGTATTTAATTATTGTGGGATACTTACCTAAATAGTTTCAAGAGCTCATACTTTTAGTAAGTCTACTGATTTCTCTTAATGGATACTGAGGGTTTTTTCAATTTTCTTCTAGTACAATCTTGTATATGTTATTTTATACAGTTGTACATGTTTATTTGTAGTGCTGATTCTTAGTTCTTGGTTAAAGGAGAGTGAATATATACATGTAACATATACATATATACATATGCATCCATCTTTGGTGTTGGTAGATTAGTGGCATTTTTTTTCCATTGATGTTGTGTCAATTTGTATTTTCACCACTTTGAAAGCCTGGGTTTAAAGAAATTTGGTAAATATTCTCTAGTTATCCTCCAGTATTATTCTAGTTCCTTCTTCTACTAAATGTGTTTGTGTGCTTCTGCTTCTACCAAACTATTTATTCTTTCCCAACCTAATTCTTTTCAGACAGTCTAGAATAGTTATATAACGTGTGAACTCTGAGGTTGTCTTTTTCCAATCTTGACTTAATCTTTTACTAACATTTTGACTTCAGGCAAGTCAGCATATCTCAGTTTCCCTATCTGTAAAATGGGAGAATAGTGGTACCTTGGTCAAGACCTATTGTAATTAAATGAATTAATGCATATGTAACACTTGGTGTCTAATCCATAATAAATTCTGTAAGTATTATCTATTGCACTTGTAAATTCCACAAGGTTGCCTTTCTTCCCTTGTTTTTTTACTGGCCATTACCATTTCTGTATCAGTGAATTGAAATTAGCCTTTTCTTTAAATTTACCAAGGTACCATCACCAGAGAAAAGATGTAAACTGAGGATTTCCTGGAGGGGGTTTATTGGACTGGGGACAAGTGGGGTCCTTGACTTATGCGAAGGAAAAGCATTTGAGCAAGGAATATGCATTTAAGGGAGAATGTGGGCCATTTTGAGAGTGAGACATGTTTTTGGGTTTCTAGGCTCTTTTAAAAGAAACTTGGTGAGGGTTGGGTTTGGTAAGGTATGTAGGGATGACATTAGTCTGGTGATCACAACAGAGTTTATGGTGATCTGGGCATTCTCAGGATTCATAGGCTGATGTGATATTCATTATCTGATCAAAACATGATTCTAGAAAGTCACCTAAATTATAGGTTTCTTAAAATATTCTCTCTCTCTCTCTCTCTTAATCTATTGTGGGCTAATTAACAGTGTACAAGGTAATTATCACAAGTGAGTGATTTTAAGATTACAGATTTCCTAGGAATTCGGGAGTTGACAGGTCTGGGAGAAGAACTAATGTGAGGAGTGACAGGCCTGGAAAAGTATCAGAATCACAGATTAAAATTATATTTCTTTGTCCTTCCTGTTTTTTTTAAATATTATTTTTTTAGTTGTAGTTATACACAATATTTTATTTATTTTTATGTGGTGCTGAGGATCAAACTCATCACCTCGCATATGCTAGGCGAGTGCTTTACCACTGATCCACAGCCTCAGCCCCCTTCCTGTTTTGTTTTTACCAACTTTTTATTTCTTATATTCTACCTCATTACTATGCATGTAGTTTAGAATACAAAAAATCCTATAAAGCTTTTAAAAACAGGAGCTCCTAGATCTCTTTGCCATTTTCGTTTCTCAAGTTTCACATTTTTATGCTCATCACATTTATTTTCCCGTCTAATATACTTGTGTTGCTACTTCTTCGTTTTTCAGTTTAAATCATTTTCAATTGATTTTCCATCACAGAAGGTAAGGATTTGAATGGCTTTTCCCCCTACTGTCCTATTATAATCTTGTACTTGAGAACTTAACTTTGGTATTCAATATTTGCATTGTGACTTTGTAACTCCACAAAAACTTGTTTTTTCCTGCATTTAATAATATTCTCTTTATTGGATTATTTTTCTACATATTCATCACTAATTTTGATTCACTTCCTAAATATTTCATTTGTCTGCCTAATTCTAATCAATTGTATAGATTGCTTCTCAGGGTGGTGAGATGGATGAAGAACTTGGCTAGTTTGTATTTCCCTGAACAAACCTCTTCCATAGCCTTTGTCTTGGTCTATAAATGGCTTAAACAACAAACATTTATTTCTCCCAATTCTGGAGACAGGTCCAAGATCAATGCACCTGCAGATTCTTGACAGATTCTGGCTAAGAAGTGGGGGTCCATTTCCTGGTGTAGCCTAGGCTTGTCTTGCTGTGTTCTCAGATGGTGGCAGGGGCAAGGGAATTCTCTAAGACTTTTAAAAATAAGGGCATTAATGCCTTGGTAAACGTTGTTTATACTTTCACTGACGTGTCCTTCAGTGTGTTTTTCTCATAGCCTAGACAAAACTGAGTTTAGTTTTTTTTCAGCCCTATTGGCAGAAGCATTATTTCATATTTTTAACTTTCATCATTAATGATACTAAGTAAACTTCGCAATTTTTATTGTCTCCATTCCTTTTGGTGAATCATCTGTTCATGTCCTTTGGTTTTTCTTTTTAGTTTGTGTGTGTGTGTGTGTGTATTTAGAAGACAATAATTTGCAAATCTGTTAGAGCAGGAATATTTTGTAAATAGAGATTTGGAGAAGCAGTTAATACTATACAAAGGTAGAACTTTGTGATTTAAAATTTATTAGTCTTGTCAAAATGGAGATGACCATTTAAGAGAACCTAGTTCTAGCTGTCCTCATATTGGGTGAATGTATCCCTTGGGTGTTTAGAGCTGGTGGAGAGGAAGATACATACTTATAGAACTTAAAACATCTTCCTGGAATGTCAGTTGTATTTAGAAGTTTTGGGATAGGTAACTTTTTATATTAAAATAGCTTTTGAGAACAATCTAAAATTTATGTGAATTTTAAAGTAGAAACATGAGACTTCAGAAATAATATATGCAATACTGATATCCCAAGGTTCCTAAAATTTTCTCCTATTAAACGTATTTCAATAGAAAAAGATGAGGGTGCAGATGCTTATGTGGAGTTTAACAGTGGTTACTGTAGACATAATCATAATAAAACAGCAATTTTCAAAAATGTTTTAACCTGGCTCCAGCATAATGGATTTTACATCATAGTTCAGTATAGAATGCAGTCATTTATGTGGAGCACATAAAAGTTTTATGAAATGTTATTTATCCATTTAACACAAGAGCTTTTTTGATACTAATTTCACTTAAAAAAAAAAAAGTCTGCTCTGATTGAGTTCCATTAGGTTGTTATTTCCAATTTGAGACTGCTTAGCATGTACTTGTTAATCTTATTAGAAGTCTTCTGTAAGTGCTATGTGGAGAGACCAATCTAGCCTTTTTTTTCTACTCGTTACCTGTGGAACTCAGGACAAATTACTTCATCTTTCAATGACCCATTTTCATGAATATGGTATACTAAAAGCTGTACTATTTCATGGAATGATTGTAAGGTAAGAGAATAAGAGAATGCTGGTAAGACACTCTGGCATATATATATATATATCTATGGTGAACTGCTGTTGCAAATTCCAGAAGACCCGAAAACAATGACAGTATCTCCCTATTCCCTTTGTCCCCTTTCAAAAACAAATAAAGTCCTTCAGATATTTCTACTAAAAAATAGTAAAGTGACTTTGAAGGTTATAGTATTGAAAGAAAAGAAGTATTTGAAATTCAGAGAAATGCATTTAAGGCTTGCTGAATTCCCTTTACCCTCCTTTAAAGAAGAAAACAGAATGCCTACCATCTACCACCCAGATAAATGTTGACATAAAAAAAGTAGTACATGAATATGTGTAGACAATTTAAATAGTAAAGAAAGCGCATATATA
>NW_026000249.1:32116553-32124532 GCF_001458135.2 Marmota marmota marmota
GCTATATATATATATATATATATATATATATATATAAAATTAAGTTGCAGTTGGACACAATACCTTTATTTTATTTTTTATGTGGTGCTGAGGAATGAACCCAGGACCTCGCGCAAGCGACTCTACCACTGAGCCACAACCCCAGCCCAAGAAGCTTTAATGTTGAAAAAAAAAAAAAAAGCCAAAAGCTTGCCCTTGTCCTCTTTATCCAAGATATACCAATTGTTGACATTTTGCCACGTTTGTGTTTTCTCTTCAAATTTTAAGTTATCTAAAATCCTCCATCATTGATTTCCTAAGAACAAAAACATTCTCCAAATTAACCACAGTGCAGTAATCATTTTCTGGGGACTTAACATTGATAATACTATTATCTAATATAAAGCTTATATTAAGATTTCTTTATTCCTCCCATAGTATCCTTTATAGCTAATATTAAAATCTTAGATTTTTTTTTTTAGGGATCGTAGTTTGTATTATGTTGTCTAGTCTCCTTTATAGTTCCCTAGCCTTTTTTTTTTTTTTTAAAGTTCTTCTTTGCATGTCTCATGAATTTTTCTTGAAAATTGCCAGGTTTCTGTTCTTGTGACTAAAAGGCTCAGGGGTCACTCCGGTTAAACTGGGCTAACTGGGCTGCATGAAATAACCACACAAGAGACACAAATACCTTTTTCTTTGGGGTCGCTGTGACAGCTCCTCTGACCTTAAGGGTCTGCAGAAAACGAGAGAGAGGGAGAGCACGCGCTGACCCCTTTTATTGAGGAGAAGCTATTCAAATGAGGCAAGGGGTCAGGTTTCAGGGGGCTGAGTATCTTCATGATGTCCACTGTCAGCAGGTTAACTGACACCTGGGTAGGCCACACCCAAGGACACAGTAAGAGAAGGGGACACACACAAGGCACTTCCATGGAAGATTCTATCCTAAACAGGGCAAGGGGTTAGATTATGAAGGAACAGGTGAGCATAGCTTCACCCATGGGGCTGTAGCAAGACACACCACACCCATGCACGAGACACCGACCCTCGAACCCAAGAAGGGTGCCACATTTCTGCGACTGAGCGCCTCAGCACCCAGCCAGGGAGTGTAACTCAGTCACATGTAAGGTTGGCCTCCCACAGAAAATTGTACATTATCAGTAATCTAGCCAACTCTAGATTCTGATGCCTGCTACCTTTCAGGTTATCATAGTTGCTGTTTATTTGTTTAGTGGATTGCCTAGACTAATTCCCTAGTCTTCTCAGTGTTATATGATCATTGACATCTCTGCTTAGCTGTCATCTACCCCTTCCTTCCCTAAATTTGACTTCCTCTGCCTCTGTATCCTTGATGACCAGCCAGTGATAAGGAAGATGTTGTGTTTAAACTTATCAAACCAGTTAGATTTCTGTTCTTTGCCCTAATTTGTTGGTTGGGACCACATTCAAAGTTGAGATAGTTTATAAATTCAGTCTTTTACTTTTTGCTTGAACAAAGCCTCTCATTGGGGGCGGGGGTAGACAGCTGGAGGATTTACCAGTCTTCTAAGTCTACACAGCTTTCTAGACCCCCCAGGAATATGTGGGAGCTTATCAAGGTTACTAGGGCTATTTTATTCCCTAGATCACCCGATAAGTTTTACAGTTGGTTTTATGATTTCACTCACTTATATTGTAGCCTCAAAAGGCAGCCACGATGTGGGACTTAGTTGTTTGGCATTTAGGTTGTTATTGTTTTGTATATTGTTTCAAGTCAGATCAGCTCCCTCTGTCGTCTGAGCTGGTGTTTTTCATAACTTTCTTTGCGTGCCCTGGTAGAAATAACACCTTTGATGGACAGGGGTTTGTGAGTACCTCAGGTGAACACGCCATACTCCCACTATTTTTTACTGTGGTTCAGTAGTTTTTCTTGAATACATACTTTTAAATTTATTGTATGCTTTTGGTCATTTTCCAGAATCCTGAAATGGTTCTTTTGTTTTTTTTCTTATTTTTCAAAAAAGTTATAGCATAGTCAAATTGACTTCTTTCTTTTGGCATACTGTACTATACATTTTAACACATGTATAGAGTGGTGTACATACCACTATCAGGATACAGAACTTATCCTTTCCCTTTATAATTGATAATGGAGATGGGAAATTTGACTAGTTCAGGTGAAATGGGAATCTTGAGTCCAGTGAGAATGAATATATAGGCTAAACTTTTATGGGGGCAGGGAAGGGGGACAAGAGAGGGAGAGGATGCACCACCTCCAGGTGAAGGGGATAGCCCCCTTGAGAGAGAAGTCCCAACTACTTGTGAACCAAAGAATGCCCAGGCTTTTATTGAGTGGCTGGGTCCTGGTATTTTTATGGTAATTTCTTTAAGGAGTTTCATTCTTGTGGAAGGGACTCTTGTAGGATAGCCTGGTGTCTCCCTATATCAGGTGTTTGTGGTTAATTTGATTAAGAATAGGAAAGTGAGAAAAAAACAGCATACATTCTAAGAGTGGGGAAATAGGAAAATACTTTTAGTAATGGATTATGAATTAAGGCTCCAGAGTTTTTCTGTCATTTTGTCCTCTGTTCTGGTCCCTTCCTGTCTCATAATCACACCCTCCCCTGACCCCCATAACTCCTGGTAATCTTTCATCTTTTCTATCACTATATTTTTGTCTTTTTATGAATATCATATAAATGGAATCATACAGTATTGTGCCCTTTTGAGTCTGGCTTCATTAAAATTCAGCATAGTGTCCTTGAGTTTTTTGTGTGTATTGGTAGGTTTTTATTATGAATTATTTTTGCTAAGCAGTATCCCATTGGATAGCTGTACCATACTATTAATTTACCTGCTGGAAGATGTTTGGGTTGATTTTAGCAGTTATGGATAGAGCTGCTGCAAACATTATTCATAAACAGATTTTTGAGAGAATGAATACAATTTTCCATTTCTATAGGGCAAATACTCAGGAGTGATATGGCTGGGTCATTCAGTAAGTGTATGTTTATCTTTAGCTGTTAGTGGTTTTCAAGAAAGGCTATGCAAATTTGATTAGGCATGGGGCTACATTCTTGGAACATTTTATTTTGTCCCATCTATGATTTAGCCAGTCTTTCTAGCCAAACTACCCTTTCCCCATCTTGTTAGAAAAAGCATCTTTATTGAGGAATGATTGATATATAGTAAACTGCCCATACTTAAAGTATATAGTTTGGTAAATTTTGACATATGTATAAACCTAGATTACCAAGACAAGGTAGGCAATATATCTATCATCCTCAAATGTTTCTTCATGATCTTTTGTAATCTGTTTCTTCTGCCTTCCTCTACTATTTTGAAGCAACTACTCGTTGATTTTCTCTCATGTTAGAATAGTTTGCATTTTCTAAAGTTTTGTTTAAATTGTCACTGAAAGAAGTTTAATGACTTCCTTGAGACGAAGACCTCAACTCAGAATGAGTGGGAATCTTGACAAACATCCAGAAATGAGCTTAAGGATGTGTCAACTAGATTCACAGATTTATTCAGGAAAGCAGAGACACATTCAAGGGAGAATGTAGACCATCTTGAGAATGAGAGCTGCTTTTGGGCTTTTCAGGTTCTTCTTTTAAAGGGAACTTGGTTAGGAGTGGGTGTGGCAAAGTATTGGGGATGGTTTCAGTCTGGTGATCACAAGCAGGTTTCTGGTAGTCTGACAATTCTCAAGATCCCCATTATCTGATAAATAGATAACACTGGGAAGTACACTATATTAAAAGTAAATTTTATATCTCCCTTTGCTCAATCTATTCTAAAAGTATGTTTATTAGTGGGCTAAATAATAGTATGTGGGCAAATTTTCATAAATGGGTAAATTTTTAATAACTCTAAGATTGTAAGTGAAGATTTGTAGATTTCCCAGAAATTTGGGAGTAACAGACCTGTGAGACCTGTGAGAGACTGGTTTGGGGAGTAGCAGACATGTGAGAGAGACCCAGTTTGGGGAGGAAAGGTGGAAAACTTTAGCATATAAAATTTTTAGATTGAAGTTATAGTTTCCTTGTCCTTTCTTTTGTCAACTTTCTATACAACCTTTATATTTTATTCTGCCTCAGAATCATGCACATTATGTATCCTTTTGGCTTGGTTTCTTTCAGCCTTTTTCTGCAGTGCAGGGAATTGAACCAGACACCTTGTATGCTCTAGGTGAATTCAGCACAATTTTTGAGATTGATTCTTTTTTTCTTTTCTCTTTCTTTCTTTCTGGACTGGAGATTGAATCTAGGGGCGCTTAACCCCTGAGCCACATCCCCATATCTTCTTTGACAGGTCTTGCTAAGTTGCTGAGGTTGGCTTTGAACTCAAAATTCTCCTGCCTCAGCCTTCCCAGCTGCTGGGATTACAGGCGTGTACACCACACCCAGCTTGCTTTCCTTTTCTTTAGGTAAATATCTAGGAGTGGAATGGTTGGATTGTATGGTAGGTATATACTTAATTGAATTAACTCCCAAACTATTTTCTGAAGTGGCTTTACCATTTTAAATATTTCTACTAGCAGAAATGAGAATTCCAGTTCTTCCATATCCTTTCCAACTTTTCCCATGGTTACTGTTTTTAAAATTTTGGACCTTCCATTTTGCCAATTTTATAAAAAAAATTGTATTGTTTTCCTGCTTTTTTGTTTTGAGGGCTCTTTATATATTTTGGATATAAGTACTAAGATACGTGCTTTGTAAAGATTTTCTTTACTGTGGGGCTTCCCTTTTCATTCTCTTTAACAGTATCTTCTAAAGAGAGAAATTTGGTAAGGTTTAATTTGATATTTTTTTCTCATTATGCTTTTGTGTTGTAACAGAATATTAGTTTAAATTTTTATTTTCATAAGTTTGATCTTTTATTTCTAAACCTATAGCAGATGAAAGTACCTTTTCAGGACTGGGGTTGTAGTGAAGTGGTAGAGCACTTGCCTAGCAAGTGCCAGACACTGGGTTCGATTCTCAGCACCACATATAAATAAATAAAATAAAGATCCATTGATGACCAAAAAATATTAAAAAAAATTCTCATTTGGAATTAATAGAGTGATTTTAAAGAGTATGGAAATAGTGTCAGTTTAAGTTATTTTAAAGATATTTTAGTTAAGTTGAAAGGTGTACACTTTAATTGGTTTTAAATACATATGGCTGTATTCATCCTTTGAAGCAATCTAAAAAGTTGAAGATAAATCATAGAATTATCTCTTATTATATACATAGAATTAAAACCAATGCAATGGACAAGTGTTCTTAGCTAATGTAGTACAAACGGTTTTATCCCCACACCCCCAATCTGAATAATGTATGTTAAATTTACATTTGAATTCTTAATAGCTTATTTTCCTTACCCCCTTCCAAGATAATTATATTAAAAAAATTAAAAAGCCACCACAAACTCTGCTTTTCTTTTAAATAATGTGTCTTGGAGCAGTTTGGTTTCTGTAGACCCTATTGCATGTGGTCTGGCTTGGTTCTGAATCAGGGGCTGTTAGGGCTGTGGTTCTGCACAGTAAGTAGAGTTCACCCTTGGGGGAGGAGACTAACCCTTTCCACTCAAGAGGCAGATCCTGGGTTTCCAGTGCAACCTGGTAGCACACCCCTGCCACCACTGACAGGCCCCACTTTTATCTTCCCTGAGTGGAAGGGGAGGGAAACCTGGAGGGAAAGGCAGAAGAAATATGTATAAGTACAGACTCCCAGAAACAGTCTCATTAAGGCATTTGGAACAGATAAATTATTAATTCAGCAAGACTCATCTTTACAGAAGGCTGGAATGGGTAAAACACACACACACACACACACACACACACACACACACGCACACGTTGCAGCCAGGGATCTAGCCCACTGAGACTGATGTAAGGAAAGATCTCTCCCTACATTGTAGTTAGGATCTCAGAATGATGTCCTAAATGTGATCTAGTTCATTCTATTCCTAGTATCCTGGGGCACAGAAGAAGGTGTGTGTGTGTGTGTGTGTGTGTGTGTGTCGGGGTGCAGGCTCCTTTTCCACTGTAGATGTATCAGTGTCCAGTAAAAGTTATACAGGGGCTAGGGCTGTAGCTAAATGGTATAGCACTTGCCTCTGACGTGTGAGGCACTGGGTTCCATCTTCACCACATAAAAATAAATAAATATATTGTGTCCTTCTATAACTAAAAATGTATATATACAAAAAGTCATATAGGACAGAGTACTCCAGGTACCCAGAATTTAGAGCTTCTAAGAAGACTGGGTCAGGTTGATAGCAGCTCAGTCTAGAAGCCTAAGGGAGCCACTGGATTCAGAGAGGTGCTTCTGTCTTCCATGGATATCTGGAGACATCTCCCTGAGGGTAAAGCCAACGATGGTGGACAGGGAGAAATCCACCTCATCCAGGAAGAGGGCCTGGGCATGGGGTAGGGCAGTTGTTGGAGCCAGGTAAATGATGGCCTGGAGCTCCTGTGGCCTCTGGAGGCTTGGTGCTGTGGGCTGGTGGGGCAGGCAGGCTACCCTGGACTTTGTTTAGGGAGATGGAGAGCAGGGCTTGGTGGTAGTGCCAAAGACTTCATGGACTTGAGTGCCACTTCTCATTCTGTCTTCCTCCTCCAGATCTGGAGTGTTTTCCTTTTCAAACCTCCCACCATGATGCCTTGCCTATTGTGGGCTTAAATAATGAATTTATATCCTTCAGAATCATTCTCCTTATCTGTAGAATAAGGATCCTAACTCAAATCCCTTTGAGTTTTAAAACCGTCCCCCACAATACTCATTTCTTCAAACATGTTACCCACAGGATAGGTGTGGAATATAGAGACCTGGATCAAAAATAGGGAATCGTGGATTTGAATTCTGCCTTGGACACTGTTCAGAATTGATGTGAGGTTACCTCTGTGGGCCTTCTTTTCATCTTCTCCACTGCCTTGTTCGCAAAGACCACCTCCTGGGAATGCCTAAAGTGTGACCCAGTCAGTGCTGGGTAGAGACCTAGCTGCAATAGTGCCTTTTTCTTATCTGGGCCTTATTCCTCCTCCCCATTCAGTTATTGGTCCTCTGCTTTAAAAGCAAAAGACATTTTAAAAATTAATCTTATCCAGTAATCCCACTTCTGGTTATGTTTTCAGAAGAATTCAAAGCAGGATCTCAAAGTATATTCACAGTAGCATTACTTAGAATTATGCAGTCTTGAGAAAGAAGGAAATCCTGCCATATGCTGCAACATAGATAAACCTTGAGGAAATTATGCTACACGAAATAAACCAATCACAAAAGGCGAATACTGTATGATTCCACTCATGTGACTTATCTAAAGTCGAAAATCATAGAAACAGAAAGTAGAAAGGTTACCAAGGGCTGGGGGGAGTGCAAGCAGGAATTAATCTTTAATGAGTGTAGATTTTCAGTTTTGCAGGATGAAAAGTTTTAGAGATCTGTTGAATAGAAATGTTAAACTTATCATTACTGAACTATACACTTAAAAAGTTAAAATGATAAATTTAATGTTATGTTTTTAACCACAATAAAAAATGATAAAATGTTTCTGCAAAAATCCTGTTAAAATTTTATTATTTGGAGTTCTTTTAATTGGAGGAATGTTTTTAAAAAATATTCTCCATAGTGACTTAATGTCATCTAGTTTTCTCAACTGCGAGACCCCAAGGCTAGCAATTAGATTGTTGAAAAGGAATCCAGCGAAGCATTGGGAAATGGAGATAATCACTATTAAACAGAATAGAGTACAAGCTTTACCTTGTGTTAAGATATAAGCTTGGTTTTATTTTATTTTATTTTTTGATTTGGTTTCTCTCCCATTCTTTTTTTTTAAAATTTTAATTAGTTACACATGACAGTACAATGATCTTGACATATCATACATTTGAATCAGATGGGATATAATTTCTCATTTTTCTGAGTGTACAGGTTGCAGAATTACATTTGTCATGCAATCACGTATATACCCACAGCAATAATAATGTCTATTTTATTCTGCTGTCCTTCCATTCCCCCCTCCCCTCTCCTCCCCTC
>NW_026000249.1:32126318-32144522 GCF_001458135.2 Marmota marmota marmota
TTTTCCCCTCACATCGTCATACCTGTATTCTGTATAATGAAGGGGGTCTTCTTCCATCTTCCTTGTTTTATTTTAATACCTTGGAACCAAGACACGGATGCCTGCTTTGGCCTACAATTTGTTTTGAACTGAGGAGCTTGCTGGTATAGTCTTGTGATACCATTTAGGTCATTGCAGTTTTAGCTAGACTGCTGTAGCTTCTGATAATCTAGTAATCTTTTTCTGTTACTTTTTGTGTCTTATTGACATTTAGGTTCATGGCAGATTGCTTATTTATTTTTTTTTAACTTATATCTTAATTGGCTTTTCAGCACCATTTTGCATGTTCAACTGTTTTTGCCTTCTCGAAAGCTTTTTACTTTTGACATACAAAGTCTTTTGATTTTCCTCTTATTTCACTGGCCGTTTTCTGCCTATTTCATTTAGTTTCACACTTCTCTCCTATCCCACCCATTTAATTGTAAATATTTATTAAGCCCCTTATTCAAAGGCTTATCCACGTATATTTTTTAAATTTAGGAAATATAGGTACACATTTTAAAAAACAGACTTCTAGTGGTTGTGCAAGGCTTTTAGTGAAAATAGCAGTTTTTCACTGTTCCTCAGAGATACCACTTTCAATGTGTAACTATTGCTTTTGGTATTTACCTTGTGTATTTCTAAATAATGTGCTTATACTGCTGTTTCTGTAATTCCCTCACCACCACAATTTACATTCTGTTGACTATTATAGGGGATAAAGTTGACCTTTTCTCTTTTCTCTATCTTTCCTGTATATCAGCATTTGTATTGGTATTTCTAGTGATAGATAAGAAGTGTATTGAAGATATATGTTTACTTTTAAAATTTTATCATTTTTAATGTTTTAATCTTTCCTAAATTTTCTGTGTCTGTTACAAATCCTTGCAAAACAACAATAAAAGTGCTTCTGAGTACTTTTTTCTATTTAAAAAATACGTTGAAAAACCTATTAGTTTTTCCTCTTCTAAATTCCGCCAGGTGCCCCCTTTTCTTCTTCAATGTTTGGCTTTTCATCATCTTTGTAGGAGTAAGGTTTCACAAACTTTGTTGTTAGTTGAGGTCTGTTTCTTATGTCTTTTCTCTGTTTTCTCCTCTTGATTGAGAGTTTGTCTTATATTAAATTGGAAATAATTTTCCTTGAAATATTTGAATCCATTATTTCCTTTGCCTTCCATTTTTCTAGATTTGTTTAGGGTGGGCCATTTTGTATGTGATCTATGTAGTCTATTTTTCTCTTCTTGTCATTCCTCCTCCTTCAACTTTTAGTGTTGTATCTATACCTAGTGTTCTGAAAAATCATGGTGATATACCTTGGTCTGTATGAAAGTTTGTGTCTCTTCCACCTGGGAAATGCATGTTAGTTTAACTTTTTCATTGATGTTACTTGAAATTACCAGTAAATACCTTAATAGGCCCATTTAACAGGACTCTGATTTAGAATGGCAACCCTACCATGTGGCTTAGGGGTAGATATATGAGAATTTTTTTTTGTTTGTTTGTTTTGGGCAGTACTTGGAACTGAATCTAGGGGTACCCTATCATCGAGCTACATATATTCCTAGCCCTTTTTATTTTTTATTTTTTAAAATTTTGATACACATTCTCAAGAAGTTGCCCAGGCTGGCCTTGAACTTGGTGATCTTCCTGCCTCAGCTTTCAGAGTAGTTGGGATTACAAGAATGTACCTATCCAGTAATATACAAGAATTAGAGAAGTGATAGACACACACTTTTAGGGAGTGGTGATGGTAATATGAAGCCACTAATTATGTATATGATAGAATTTTAGACAACAGTAGATCCTATGTAGATGGGTTAGGAAACAGAGTCATTTTTGGCATACTAGATTTTATAAACCAATGCACTGAGCTAAGAAGAAATGATATGTCTAAGGAACTATTTAAGGGGAAACAAACATTTGGTAGGGGTGGTTGTTGGTTTTATATCATTGTGTTGGTAAATAGTTCTCCATTATTTTTTCCCCTTTATTATAATATATGTAATATTTACCTGGCCTTTTTTTTTTTTTTGATTATGCACAATCCTGGAAAGCCATATCTTTCTTTTAATGAAACATGGGCATACAAGAGTTAGTGAAAACACACACATCCTCACCCTGTTGTAAGGTTCTAAGTGATTTTTGGTACAACATTTAAAATGTGTTCATAACAAAATCCAGTGTTTGGTTTGGAAAGAGCAAAATACATGTACCTCTAGTAAGGCTTGGGGAAGGGATAAAGGGGAGCATAAGTATAAAACATCATGAATGAGGAAGAAATATAACCGGAGTCACAAACAATGTACAGGCAAACAGTAATTAACTTTAGAATCGTAAACAAATTGTATTTTTGCCACAAACAGGCCGTTTGTGGCAAAAATACAATTTGTGAATCATAATTCACATAGTTCATTAAGTTCACTGTGGTGGCAGATACAAGTTTTCCAAAATTCTAATTTTTGTTTGAAATCTTAAATTGTGGTAGAGACTCATTTAATCCTTACAGTAATCCTATGAGGTAGTTGCTCAAAAATATTCACATTTTACATAGTACAGAGACATTAAGTGACTTCTCCAGTGCTACACAGTATGAAGCTAAAATCTCAGCCAGGTTCCAGAGCCCACACTTTTTATCTACAGCACTTAGTTCTGAGGTCATTAAAAAGCATGAAGCATTTGGGCAATGTGGCACTATAAGTATCATTAGTAACTGCAATGTTCACTGGGGAGACTTAGGCTCAGCAATCAGACAAGTAGGACCTGATCGAGTCACATTGATTCGGTCCTATTGACTGAACAATATTGGACAGTAAACAGTATGTCAGTGGAGCAGTGTTAGGCATTGCTCTTCCCTGGGAATCCTTTCTGTAGTCCAGGGGCTAGTTTTTGGTCCATGAATTGCAGCTTAGGTATGCGAATGAGACTCAGATGGGTGGGTGCAGAACTATTCTGTTTTATTATTTTTCTGTGGTTGCTTTAACAGATTAGCACAAAATGGGTTTTTGAAAACCCAGAAGTTTATTCTCTCACAGTTCTGGAGGCCAGAAGGTGTGAGAAATTAATTAGTAGGGTCATATTCCAGAGGCTATAGTGGAGAATCAATTCCATACCTTCTCCTTTGT
Source organism: Marmota marmota marmota (assembly GCF_001458135.2). Taxonomy (NCBI): domain Eukaryota; kingdom Metazoa; phylum Chordata; class Mammalia; order Rodentia; family Sciuridae; genus Marmota; species Marmota marmota. The sequence goes on from NW_026000249.1 coordinate 32,129,459, forward strand.
GAGTCTGTAAACTCCTGCCTTTCCTATAAAAGGATAGTACATTTAGGGCCCACTCAGATAATGCAGAGACACTTAGCTTCCTTTCCACATCTTTGACACATCTTTTTATCCAAAAAAGATATTTAATCTTTTCTCATGAAAGTTCATATTTTGTCAGTCTTCCATGCCTAGTTTAGGAACCAGTATCTTTTGTAACAATTTATAGGTGTATTTCCCACATGTCTACAGAAGAAATGCTCAGTTAAAAGTGCTACGATTCTGAGAGAATCCCAGAGCTTTGGCATCCTACAGTTCATTTGCAGTTCTCTTATTCTGGATTTATTTCACCAATCAGGGATAATATTTACTGTGGTGAGTGTTATGAATGTTGCTAGTAACACAACTGACACAGACTTGTCCATAGAGAAAGGGTTTTGTTTTGTTAACCCTTTAATCATAGTAACAAATTACTTAGAGTGCACCATAAATGATCTAATTTTGTTATAACTCTGCATGATTTATTAATGCTGAATTGTGCCTTGGGGAGTAGCAGTGAATTGATAATGTACTGACTTAGTTTTTTTGTTTTATTTTATATTTTAGTTTTTGAGGTTGGAAAGATACATACAGATTTTAGGTTTTGTAGATATTGAAATGATATTGTAACCCTGAATAGGAGATGTTTTTAATGGATTGAAGAAATATCAATGGTTACATTTTTGGTTTGGGGCAGTTGAGTGAACATGAAAGTAGGAGAGTACCACCAGTTATTCCAAACATTAACATACTTATTAACTATAAGTATGTTAATAACATATTAATTATGCCATGTTTAAAAAATGCATTCAGAGCTGGGGGTATGCCTCAGTGGTAGAGCTCTTGCCTAGCATGTCCTGGGCCCTGGATTCCATTCTGAGCACTGGGGGGAAAGGCATTGGGGGAAGTTGGTTGGTGGTACTGGGGCATTCATTAAGGTCACCATCAATTTCATCAGAAAGACCTTTAAATTTGAGGAAGTCGTCAAGCTCACTGTAGTAGTGGATGAGGTTTCCAAAATTCTGGTATTTGCTTGAAATCTCAAACTTTATTGTTGGTAACAAATACTGTTAGTTGCCTTGCTTAGAATGACAATTCATTTATTCAGGTCTGAATAAGCATAGTTTGTTAGTTATCCTTTCTTTGTAAAAATGTCATTGCATGAAAAAAGAGGCTAGTTCAGTTTATAACTTAATCATGTGCATACTCTCCTTTAATACAGTGGAGATATTGTACTTCACTATGGAGTAGAAGTGCCTTAAATAAAGTTCTCAACTCATCACAAAGATAATTAAAAATAATTTGTGTTCAAGGGTTGGCATTTAATGAAATGAATTTTTTTTGCAATTTCATCAAGGATATGCTTTTATTTTTCCAAAAGGAGATTTTTTAAAAATTATTTTTGTGTTTTGAAAACTCAATAGTGTACATTTAACTCGATTAATTGACAGATTTTTAGATCCAGGACATTGCCTTCCTGGTGATAGCAGATCCCATCACATCAGACTTTGTTATTGGTCCTGATAGCTTCCACCTATGTAGCTAGCACTACTTTGCCTTCTGTGCTAATGTGTGTGAAGGCAACCGTGGTGCACGTCTTTCTGTGGGCTAAATGTTCTAGTCTGGCCTTCTCCTCGATTAAATATTAGGGAACTCCCATCTTATAATATAGGGAAGACGGGAAAACAGTCTGCTGGATGGGATCCACATCATGAGAAATCATCACCAGCTATGTTGCCTTGTTTTCCATCAAGGTAGTGATAGTGTTAACCTCTGCTCCAGGGACAGGCGCTCTCTTAGTGGGGACATACTCTTTGTTGGCAGCTTTCCTTTCAGCCCAGCCAACAGTCTCTGCTTCTTCTCTTGCTTTTGTCTCTGGTCTGTACTTGTTGATTGGCTTCTTAAGCAGTTGGGTAGCTGTTCCATGATCTAAATAAACCCTGGGCAAACTGGTTAATTGCAGTAGGTACTTTGACCTGTGTGTAGAGGTTAGTCCTTTTGCCATTTGACAAAGCTGGTGAGGTCCCTTTTGGGTTGTATGTTCTAGCCAGTTCCCAAAATCTTAGGTCTTTTCTCAAATGGAGAGGACTTTTACCACCTTCTTTTTTGTTTGCTTCTTCACAGCAGCAGGCGCTGGGGCCAGTCTCTTACCTTTGGTTATCTTTCCTTTTGGCATCTTTGGTGGCTAAAAGGAACATTGAGGATATTCTTAAATGAAACTGGCATTAAAAAACAAGAACCAGGTCTGCGGTAGTAGCTCAGTGGTAGAGTACTTGCTAAGGACGTGTGAAGCAGTGTGTCTGATCCTTGGCACCACAGAAAAAATAAATAAAGGTATTGTGTACATCTGTAACTAAAAAAACAACTAAAAAACCCCCACCAAAAGCAAAAAAACAAACAAACAAAAAAAAAAAAAAAACAAGAAACAGCCAGGTGCCGTGGTAAAAACAAAACAAAAGCAAGAAAGAAACTCCCAAAAGCTACAAGTCCTAGGTGGTTAAAAATATGATGATTATGTAGTATTCAGTTTGATGCCTCTGTCCTGATTCCTGCTGAGGTTCTAGCAGATTTGTTCATCATTTCTTTTGTATCATCATTATAAATGTCAATTACAATTAAAAAGAGGAAAAAACCCTTAATATTATAATGAAAATAATTTTGACCTAATAGACCTGAAGTTTTAGAGATCCCCAGTTGTCCATGACCTACACTTTGAGAAGAGCTGTAGTTTTGATTTATCAAAGTCTAATTGGTACTTCTTCCCTTAGGCAATGCAAGTGTTAATGCCTATACTTTCCATCCCCATTCTATCCTTGCTCTATATATGAACTCTATGTTTTACACACAGTATTATCTTTAACATTGTCATATACAGTTGAGTATGGTGGTTCACATTTGTAATCCCAGCTACTTGGGATGCTGAGTCAGGAAAATTACAGGTTTCACGGTTAGCCTGGGCAACTTAGCTAGACACTGTCTTGGGGCAGAAAAGAAGAAAAGGCTGAGGATGTAGCTCAGTGACAAACTCAAAATGCCCCTGGGTTCAGTCTCTAGTACAGCCTCTCCCCACAAAAGTTGTCATCTGCATGTTTAGTCTTTTCTTTGTCATACCTTCCTGCATGGCTGACTTTTCTTGATCATTTTTTCCCCTCTGCATATGGGTTTGCCTTCTGCAAATATCTTTATCTCTCTTTTACGAAGTATGTGTTTAGATTCATTATTTTTTGCACTTGGCTTCTAATTGTTCCATCATCATCTGTTGTAAGACTATCTTTTTTTCCTATTGAATCGCCTGTGCATCTTGTCAAAAACTAGCTGACTATATTACTGTAGATCAGTTTCTGGGCTATCTGTTGATCTATGTTTTTCTTTCACCAGTATTGCGTTGATGTTACAGCTTATTGTATAAAGTCTTAAAATTGGATGATATGAATCCTTTGACTTAATTCTTTTTCTTAGTTGTTTTGAGTATTCTACTTCTTTTGCTTTCCATATAAATTATAGTCATATCTCAATATGTATAGAAAAAGCATGCTGAGAATTTGAATGGGATTGCCTTGAATCTGTATGTCAAATTAAGGAGAACAGACATTAATGATGATCTTTCTATTTGTCAGTATCATATGTCTCTGTTTTGAACATTCTTTGATTTCTTTCATCAGTATTTTATTATTTCAACACACGGATTCTGAATATTTTTTTGTTAGATTTATTTACTTTTTGTTTGTGTATGTGATGCTATTATAAATTTATAAAAAAAGTTTAAAATTCTAGTTCATTGCTGGTATATAAGAATATAATTGACTTGTATATTCATCTTGAGTATTACATTTATCAGTTGTTTCTTCTTTAACTTTTAAATTGTAGTGTATCTTTAAATAATAATATACCATTTTATATAATATGGATCTTATAAGAATATGCTTCTGTTTCTCTCCTCCTGGTCTTTGTATTGTTATATATTTTACTTCTATGTACTTTATAAACCCCACAGCACGTTGTTATTGTATTTTGATCACATTTTAAAGTTAAATTTTTTTGGTATAATTTACATTTTTAAATTTCACTCATTTAAGAGTTTGAGTTTAGACAAATGTATGTACTCTGTGGTCTTTTGAGATGGGCTTCATTCCATCAGTATAATTCCTTTGATATTTTTTCATGCTATATCATTAGTGCATCCCTTTTTGTTAAATAGAATTCCATTATATAGGTGTGCCACAGTGTATTCATTTACCTATTGATGGATATTGGGCTTATTTCCAGTTTTCAGTGATTATGGATAAAGATCCTTTAAAGTCATGTACATACAGATTTTGGTATAAGCATACGTTTTCGCTTTTTTTTTTTTTAAGGAAAATACTTGGGAGTAGGATTTCCAGGTCACATGATGTATGTTTAACTTTGTACTTATTGTCAGCCTGTGTTCGAGGGACACTTTGCATCTTCACTAGCAGGGTATGAGAGCTCCAGTTCTGCATCTTAATGAACACTTGGTATTATAATTTTCTGAAAATTTAGGCTTTCAAATAGGTATGTAGTAGTATTGCATCATGGTTTTAATTGACTGCTATAGCTTTATCCTGAGATTAGGACATGTTGTCCTCTAAACTTATTCTTCTTCAAAATTGTTTTGGTTCCTTTGCCTTTCTATGTAAGTTTTATAATCCTCTTATTTGTATCTATAAAAAGTCCTTCTGGGATTTTGACCTGAATTTCATTAAATCTATAAAGTAGTTTGGGAATATTTTAGTCTTCTAATTCATGAACATGTTAATCTCTCTGCACTTATTAGGTCTTCTTTGAACCTTTTCACCAGTGTTTTATAGTTTTTCCAGCCATATACAGATCTGCTGTACATATTTTGTTAGAATTATACCCATATATTTCATATTTTTGGAGCTATATTGTAAGTGGTGTTTTGGAATTTGTTTCCAGATTTTCCTTTTTAGTGTATAGAAATATAATTTATTTTTGTATGTTAACCTTGCATCCCATTCACTCATTCATTCATTCATTCATTTTGCTAGAAATCGAACCCAGGGCCCAATATAAGCTAGGCAAGTGCTTTGGCACTGAACCACATTCCCTAGCCCTAAACTCAATTATTTATAGGATTTTTATGGTTTTGGGGGGTTAGATTTCTTTGGTTAATTGAGTTTTAAGGAGGCTCTAAAAATTCAGAGAAATGTCTGTTATAATTACCTTTGTACCTAGAATTTTCAGTGCTCTCCCTTCCATTGTGTGGATCAACATTTTTATTTGGTGTTATTTTCCTTCAGTCTGAGAATTTCTTTTCACATTTCTTAGATTTTAGAGCTGATGGTGATGAATTTTTTCAGGTGATGAATTTTGTGTATCTGAAAAATTATACTTTTATCTTCATTTAAAAAGTATTTTTTGACTGGTTTTTCCTCCCTTTTCTATTCAGTATCTATAAAGATGTTCTACTTTATTCCAGCATCTAAGAAGTTTTCCATACATGTGCAGCAACCTAACAAGTCTATGGAGGCAGTAAGCTTGGGGTAATTTTAGAACTCCTTCTTTGTTTTCTCTTTCTCAGGGATTATTGTCACACATTCTCTGATATCTAAACACTTATGTGTCACCTTTTTTTTTTCTGGCATTTCATTGTTTGGTCCCCTTTTTTTATTGAATCTCGACTAGAAGCAGAAGTCCAGAGACATAAGAATTTTTTAAGTCTCAAAGTTCCTTCTGAAGTGGAAGATTGAGATGTCAAGAAGATTGTCACTTCAGTAATCCAAATGTTTGTCTTATATGGAAAATCTGGATTTAAGGTTCCTTCTGAGACTAACGGATTGGTGTTTATTTCACTGATTTTAAAATAAAGATCTGAATACAAACTTCTGAATGTTGATGTTGTCGAAGTAATCTGTCAACCTTTTTTCTCTAGATATACACCTTTTGTTTATTTTATTTTTTTACAGAAATCTTACCATAAACTCTATGTCGAAGATATTTTCTTCTTAAAGATTTATGTAGTTTGGCCTTTTACATTTATGTCTTTAATCAATCTAGAATAGGGTTTTGTATATGTGGGTACAAATTCTTTTAATATTTGTTTTCTTCCTTTAGAAATAACTTACTGGCTCATCACCATATTTTAATTCAGTTAATGTTTGCCCATTTTGTTATAAGTTTCCATATATGTAAGTTCTGTTTCTGAGCTCTTCACTCTGTTGCTAATTTACTTTTTACTTATGTAACAGTTCTTTATTTCTGTAATAAATAAACTGTTTACTTATGTAACAGTTTCTCTTTATTTCTATTGTAATGTACATGTGATATAGCACCAACTTTGTTAATAGTTGCATAGCATTTCTTTTTCAGTATTTTTTTTCCCCTGCAAATCTTTCTGGTTTGGTATGTCTTATAAATTACATAAATCTGGATTTTTTTCTTACATAGCATATTTATCCCATTTACATCCATTGCAATTAAAATATTACATTAAACAATTATTTATTTTAATATAGACATGTAAATCACCTTTTTTTCTGCCTTTTTCCCTTTCCAGATATAGCAAATTTGGACAAGAAGAGTTTATTTTGTTTTAAACTGTAGGCTTTCTTTTAGACCTGGCATGTGATAATAGTGTATTTGATTTTGGTCTATACTTTGGATTGCTGTAATTCTTTTCTGAAGTTTGTATGTTCTACCTAGATTGAATGAATTTAATCTGCTTATGGTTCATGTACTCATATTTTCTTTTCCACTCATTGGCATAGAGGGTGGGCAGTTTTCCTTGCCTTTGAAGGTCAGTTTTAAAATAACATTTAAACATTGTTTTATTATTTTAGTTTACACTTAAATTGAAGATGTTAATCCATTGACGTCCCGGGGTTATTTGGAGGGTATCTTGTTTGACTGCATTCTTGAGTGGCCTCCAGGCTTTGTGTTCTGTCCCCTGGATGAGGCCTCCAAACTTAGGTTCATGCAGGTATACCCATCACTTTGGTATTGCCTGTGCAACTTCATTGCTAGGTTAAGTTCAGGTTGAGAACTTTGTGTGGCTCTGGGCGTGGTGGCACATGCCTGTAATACTAGCTACTCGGAAGCTAAAGCAGGAGGATCACAAATTTGAGGCAATTTAGCAAGACCCTGTCTTAAAAACCAACAAACCCCACAAACTTTGTGCACACCCACTTGCCACTGTGTTTTGTTTCATATTTTAAATTTTCAGTAAATTTTCCATAAATGAAAAATTCATTGTACTAATTACTGGGAGAAACTGTTGAGGGCACTTAAGATGGGTGATAGTAAATATACACAAGTGTTCTGAGAGGCTTTGACTATCCTGGGGAAAGATATCCTGTAATATTATATATAAATAGTACCTACTGGGCATGGTAGCACAAGCTTGTAATTCCAGCAGCTTGGGAGGCTGAGGCAGGAAGAGCACAAGTTCAAGGTCAGTTTCTACAATTTAGTGAGAACCTGTCAGAGAGAGAGAGAGAAAGAGAGAAAGAAAAAGAAAATAAAGTTGGGGCTGGGGATGTAGCTCAGTAGTAGAGAGGCCCTGGGTTCAGTGCCCAGTCTGTGCCCTCACCCCCCTACCCCATATACAATTTAGGAAAAGAACTGTCTACAACCCAATAGAGAACTGGACACAGCCTTTTAAACAGGTTGATAAGTCTTGAAAAAAATAATAAATTTAGCTATTAAATATTGGGAAAGAATTAGAGAACTGAAAATGAGCATTACTGATAGAGGATTTATTTGTTGAGCTTTGCTTGTGGGCTTATCAAAAGCTTAAATTGTGCTTTTCATTTGATTGGAATTTAAAGAAATATAAATTTGCTAAATTATGTTCATAGGGAAATAGAGACTTGGTTAACAACCACATACTCTTTAGTAGAAATAAATTATCGTTTAACTGTTCAGTAAAACACCAGGCAGATGTTAATTTTGAGATCTGTTTGTTTTGATGTGGAAAATAGTTAATACATTGAATGAAAGAAGTAGTTCATAAAATTAGATATAAAGATTTGTACTATATATAAGAAAAGATAATTGCAATGTAATCAGTATTTTGGTAAAAGGCGAAAGATTTATACGATCTGAAGAGAAACCAGAGTATATAATCAGTATTTTGGAAATTGCGTGAAATGGTTCCCAAACTGTGACTAAAGGTTTATTTGTGGCTGGGCGTGGTGGCACATGCCTGTAATCTCAGCAGCTCCAGAGGCTGAGGCAGGAGGATCTTGAGTTCAAAGCCAGCCTTAGCAAAAGCGAGAAATAAAATGCAAAATAGGTCTGGGGATGTGGCTCAGTGGTCGAGTGCCCCTGAGCTCAATCCCCGGTATGGTATCTCACCCTGCCACCAAAAAAACCCTGATCCATCCTCCCTCCCTCCCTCCCTCTCTCTCCATCCATCTATATGCATATGAAGATATGAAGTCTGAAAGGGTGTATTTAGATTTTTGGTGGTAGGGAGGTAAAACATTTCTTTGGGGGAGAGACCCTTGTTAGTTTTTCTAGTTGTAGAGTTTTTCTTCATTCAATAAATGTATCTAATTGCCTGCTATATTTTAAAAATTATAAAACTAAGCAGATTATTTTTTTCAGTCCTTTCATGCACTCTGAAGTGCTTGCTCTATCTTTTCCTGTGCATTTATTTATAAGGCAAAGGGAATGCATATTTTGCTACCTAAGATATTATTTTGAACACATATGTGTCTAGGACACAGCAAGCATAATAGATAAGGTATTTTACCTTCATGAAAACAGTCTACATAATTTTGCTGGAGATAGGTTTTGTTTGTATGTGTATATTTTTTAATCTCTGCATTTAATGTGTCCCAGATGGAATGATAGAGAAAGATTACTGTAAGGTTATCTCTTTCTACCTCTAGGTATTAGTGTTGTTTTCTGTTGCTGTAATAAAATACTTGAGGTTGGATGCTTATGAAGAAAATAGATTGATTTTCCTCAAGTTTTGGAGGTCAAAAAGCATGGTGGCTATTGCTCTGGTGAAGATCCTGCGTGGTGTCATCATGGTGGGAGCATGTGTGTGTGAGAGAGAAGGTGAGATGGGAAACCCAGAGTATGATTCTGAATTGGTGTATTATTATTATTGGCATTTATGTGAGTTTTGTAGTGCATTATAATTATACATAATAATGGAATTTGTTCTTGTATATTTGTGCAAGTACACAATAGAACAGTATAGTTTTGGCCAATTTCTGAAGTGGTATATTATATATACATTCGTGTATGTGTGTGTGTGTGTGTGTGTGTGTGTGTGTAATAGTGTGTTATTTTTCTGCAGCAGGTGGCTTTTAAATATGGGAAGTTCTCCTCCCCTTTGGATGTGTCTTAATAAAAATGATGATTCTGTCTCCTCCACCCCACCTCAAATTGAGATTCCGGGATTGTACCCAGGCCTCACTCATGCTAGGCAAGCTCTCTACCACTGATCTACACCAATCCACGATTGTTTTTTACAATGATTTAAAATAAAGAAAGGTGAGAAAAAGAACTGAGGTTGTCTTTCGTGTAATGGGGAGAGTGGGGAAATGGAGATCTTAGGTGCTGCTTTTCTGCTTGTTATAGAGACAAGAGTAGGGGAGAGGTCCAGTGTGTAGAAGTATATGAGGAAGAGCTAATTATGGAGGTTTGTTTCGTTCCTTCTGTGGTCCTGGGGATTGAACCCAGAGCCTTACATATGCCAAGCAAATGCTGTACTACTGAGCCACTTTACCAGTCCCATGGAGGTTCTCTTTCTTAATATCACTTCAGGTCCCTAGGCATGGCCCCCTTTGAATACTTTACTGCTCAGAGGCTCTGGAGCCTTGCTGTTGGAAAGTACCCTTGGCTGGTTAGTATCACTGTGATCTTGAGCACAGAATTTACTTTCTTTATGACTAAGTTTTCCTATCAGTGAAGTAAGGATAATAGACTTCATCATATAAAAATTGCCAGGTTTAAAGGAAATAAGTATATGGTAAAGTTCTGATGTAGAGCTTAGTACATATCAAGAATATAAATATTAGCTATCAATACTTTAACGACCAATTGTCTAGTCTGAGTTCAGTAGTGAAGTTGTGAGAATAGTTTGCAATAGCATAGTGTTTTAAATAGTTTATTTGAAAAGAATGGTAAAGTGCTGGGATCATTTTTCAAATAATGCTTGCTTATCCATTAGCATTCAGCATATCACATGAGTGCAGAGTAGTAGTTCAGAGATATTGAGAAGTCTGTAACTGAGACTTATGTTTTTAATTTTTGCTATACGGACTATTGTGATGCAAAAGATGTGTATTAGTTGAAAACAGGAAAGAGTGGGATAGGGTAGCATAACAGATATATAAAATTCCTTTATCTTCTTTCAAATGTTAGCTATGGGTGACAGTTAATTAGGTTTCTGTGTTTGCTTCCCTTCATCCTTCTTGAATGTGTTAATGATTATGTCATAGGCTGTTGCTCCCCTCCCCTTTTCATGAGTAAAGAGGGTGATACACTTATTTTTATCTCTTAAAGACTTGGGAAGCGACATGTAACAAATGAAATTAAACCCCTATCTCTCACCCTGCACAAAACTCAACTCAAAGTAGATAAAAGACTTAGGCACCAGAACAGAGACTCCATGCCTAATAGAAGAAAAAGTAGACGCAAATCTTCATCATGTTGGTCCTACCTAGGATCTGATTTCCTCCTAACAAGACTCCTAAAGTGTAAGAAGTAAAATCAAGAATCAAAAACTGGGATGGATTCATATTAAAAAGCTTCTTCTTGGCAGAGGAAACAATCAATAACATGAAGAGAGAGCTTAGAGAATGGGAGAAATCTTTACACCTGCACCTCAGATGAGAGCATTAATCTCTAGGATATATAAAGAACTCAAAAAACTTAATACCAAAAACCCCCAAATAACCCAATCAATAAATGGGCTTAGGAACTGAAGAGACACTTCACAGAAGAAGAAATACAATCAGTCAACAAATATATGAAGAAATGTTCAGTGTCTCTAGCAATTAGAGAAATGCAAATCAAACAACTCTTCTCACCCTGCTCAGAATGGCAATTATCAAGAATACAAGCAACAATAAATGTTGGTGAGGATGTGAGGAAAAAGGCACATTCATACATTTCTGCTGGGACTGCATTTGCTGGTGAATGGATGGAGCTAGAGAATATCATGCTAAGCCAAACAAAATAAACTAATCCCAAAAAACAAAAGGCCAAATGTTTTCTCTGATATGTAGATGCTAATTCACAATGTGTGTGGGGGTGCTAGGGAAGAATAGAGTTACTTTAGATTAGGTAGAGGGGAGGGAGCACAGGGGTAGGAAGGATAGTAGAATGATTCACACTCGCACATTACTACCCAGTGTACCTATATGACTATAATTAGAGGGATTCTACATCATGTACAACCAGAAGAATGAGAAATTATAATCCATCTATGTAAGATGTATCAAAGTGCATTCTGCTGTCATGTATAACAAATTAGAACAAATAAAAAAAATCTATTTAAAGGAAAATAAAGAATTCTCAGAAGCAGTAATTTCAGGCCTCACTGGAATGTTATTGTTCAGTAACATGGGCATCTATTTTCCTACTATGCCATTTTCAGCTGTGGCATCTACCTCATAGTCTTGAGCATTACCAAAGCTCGTGCCATCTGGTCAGATGGTAGGGAGAAGAGGGGCTGAAGCACAGTCTGTCTTTTTGCCTTATATCCCATTGGACAGAACTAGATCAGCAGGCCATAACTGCAGGAATTGTTGCAAATCTGCCTTTTTTCTATATAAATATGTGCAATTAGGTTTAGGGATTCTATTAACAAAGAAGAATATAGAGAGAATATCTGAGACATCTAGAATCTGAAGCAAGTTCCAAAATAATGTTTATATAAATATGTAAATATTAACAGTAAAGTAGACAAATACTTGTGCTTAATATATGTGTGCAATAGAACATGGTAGGCATTTTAAAAAATATTTGTTAACTTACGGGAAAGGGAACTTAATGTTTGAGGCCAGGACTCAGAGACTTTTCAGTATACATACCCTTTTGAATTGATGTGTAAATTCACTTTTTAAAAATAATAAATGGAATTTAAAAACATCTGAAGGTGAGGTCTGGTATATAAGTACAGAAATAGCCATGTCATTAAGAGACAATAATGCTTAAGGTTGTCATTTTTAGTAACTCTTCTCTTGTTAAAAAATGTTGAAATTCAAAACAACAAAACAAAAAGTTGGTTCTTTGAATAAATAAATAAAATTGGTAAACCCTTAGTTACACTAATGAAGAGAAAGAGAGAAAAATCAAATTACTAAAATTTGGGGTGAAAAAGAAAATTCCACAATGGACACTGTTGAAATACTGATAATTTAAGAAACCATTTTGAAAATTTATACTCTAATAGAAAAATCTTGAAGACATTGACAAATTTCTAGACTCATGTGATCTACCCAGTTGAAACAGGAGGAAATAGAAAATTTAAGCAGATTAATTTCAAGCAAGGAAATAGAAATTGCCATCAGAAACCTATCAGCTAAGAAAAGCCAAGTATCAGATGGATTCTCAGCTGAGTTCTACCAGACCTTCAAAGAAGAATTAACACCATTACTCAAAATTATTCCATAAAATAGAAAAGGAGGGAATCCTTTCAAACTCATTTTATGAAGCTACCAAAACCAGACAGCATATCAAGGAATGGAAACTTCAGACCAATATCCCTGATGAACATAGATGCAAAAAATTTTTAATAAAATTCTGGCAAATTGCATACAAAAACATATTAAAAAAATAGTACACCACGATCAAGTTGGGTTCATTCCAGGGATGCAAGGTTGGTTAAACCTACAAAAATCAATAAATAATTTAATTCATCACATCAACAGACATCAAAAGAGAAGAATCATATGATTATCTCAATAAATGCAGAAAAAGCATCGGACAGAATACAGCGTCTATTCATGTTCAAAACATTAGAAAAACTAGGGATAACAGGAACATACCTCAACATTGTAAAAACTATATATGTTAAACCCAAGGCTAGTATCATCCTAAATGGAGAAAAATTGAAAGCATTCCCTCTAAAAACTGGAACAAGACTGGAATGCCTTCTTTCACCACTTCTATTCAACATCGTTCTGGAAACTCTAGCCAGAGCATTTAGATAGAAGAAAGAAATTAAAGGGATACAAATAGAGAAGAATTCAAACTATCCCTATTTGCCGAAAACATGAGTCTGTATTTAGAAGACCCCCCCAAAAAACTATTCCATAAAACTTGTATAACTCATGAATGAATTTAGCAAAGTAGCAGGATATAAAATTAACATTCATAAATCTAACTGTGTTTCTGTACATCAGTGATGAATCAGCTGAAAGAGAAATTAGGGAAACAACCCCATTCACAGTGGTCTCAAAAAAAATTTTTTTTTTGAATCAGTCTAACAAAAGAGAAGACCTCTACAATCAGAATTACAGAACACTCAAGAAAGCAACTGAAGGAGACCTTAGAAGATAGAAGGATCTCCCATGTTCTTATATATGAAGAATTAACATTTTCAACATGGCCATACTTCTAAAAGCTATATACAGATTTAATGCAATTCCTATTAAAATCCCAATGATGTTCTTCATAGAAATAAAAAAGCAGTCCTGAAATTTATTTGGAAAAATAAGAGACCCAGAAGAGGCAAAGCAATCCTTAGCAAGAAGTGCAAAGAAGGAGGCCTCACAATACCAGACATTAAATTATACTACAGAGCCATAGTAACAAAAACAGCATGGTATTGGCACCAAAACAGACATGTAGACCAGTGGTACAGAATAGAAGACAGAGACAAACCCATATAAGTACAGTTACCTCATCCAAGACAAAGGCCCCAAAAACATACACTGGAAAAAAGATAACCTCCTCAACAAATGGTGCTGGGAAAACTGGAAATCCATGTGTAGCAAAATGAAGTTAATCTCATCTCATGCTGCACAAAACTGAACTCAAAAGTATATCAAGGACTTAGTCATTAGACCAGAGACCCTGTGCCTAATAGAGCAAAATGTAGGCCCAAATCTACATCATGTTGTTTAGGATCCAACTTCCTTAACTAGACTCCTAAAGTGAAAGAAGTATAATCAAGAATCAACAAATGGCATGGTATCAAACTGAAAAGCTTATTCTCAGCAAAGGAAATAATCATGAATGTAAAAGAGAACCTACAGAATGAGAGAGAATCTTTGCCACCTGCACCTCAGATAGAGAATTACTTTCCAAGCTATATTAAAAAACTCAGAAAACTTAGCACCCAAAACCAAATAACCCAGTCAATAAATGGGCAAAGGAACCGAACAGACAGTTCACAGAAGAAGTACAATCAATCAACATACACACACAAAAATGTTCAACATCTCTAGCGATTAGAGAAATGAAAATTTAAAAATATCTTGAGATTCCATCTCTAGTTAGAATGGCAGTTATCAGGAATATAAGTAATAGTAAATGCTGGTGAGGATGTGGGGAGAAAGGCACTCATACATTGCTGGTGGGACTGCAAATTAGTGCAACTAAGGAGTATGGACATTATTTAGAAAACTTGAAATGACACTGCCATTTGACCCAATTATCCCACTCCTTGGTCTATACCCAAAGGACTTAAAATCAGCATACTACAGTAATGCAGCCATATCAATGTTTATACCAGCTCAAATCACAATAGCTACACTGTGGAACTAACCTAGATGCCCTTCAAAAGATGAATGGATGAAGAAAATGTGGTATATGTACGATGGAATATTTCTCAGCCTTAAAGAAGAATGAAATTATGACATTTGCTGGTGAATGGATGGAGCTGGAGACTATTGTGCTAAGTGAAATAAGCCAATCCCCAAGAAAACAAAGGCTAAATGTAGCGCCCTTGCCTGGCATGCGTGCGGCCCGGGTTCGATCCTCAGCACCACATACAAAAACAAAGATGATGTGTCCGCCAATAACTAAAAAATAAATATTAAAATTCATTTTCTCTCTCTCTCTCTCTCTCCAAAAAAAAAAAAAAAAAAAAAAAAAAAAA
>NW_026000249.1:32151081-32159402 GCF_001458135.2 Marmota marmota marmota
TCAGCCTCCCAAGCTGCTGGGATTACAGGCATGCATCACTGCTCCTGATTGTTTTGACTCTAACTTGCATACAGGAGACAACCTGACATATGGATGGACAGAGTTTTGTTTTCCCTCTTGATGTTTTTCCTTTCTGTGATTTCTTTTTTTTTTCTAGCAGATTGTAATTTTTCCTGGTTCCAGTCTTCTGGAACAGGAAAACTGCTTTTTCTCACCACCATGTATACTATGTCTGACCTCAAGTTATATTACTTTAATACTTTCCTCCTACCAGCTTGGCTTTCTGTGTTAGTTCCCCTTTGCTGTTTTAACAAATTACCACAAATTTGGTGACTAAAATAACAAATATTTATTTTCTTAACGTTTTGGAGGCCAGGGTCCAAAATGAGTCAAGGTGTTAGTAGGGCTGATTCCTTCTGGAGACTGTTGAGGAGAATCTGACTCCTTCTCTTCCCCAGCTTCTAAAGGCCAACTTGCATTCCTTTGACATGTGGCCCCATATCCTGTTGACTTTTGTCTCATTTTATCTTCTCCTTGCTTTCTTTGGCCTTTGAATTTCTTGCCTCACTTTTGTAAGGGCCCATGTGATCACATTGGGCCTGTCTAGATAATTCAGAATGATCTCCCATGGAAAGATTGTTAACTTAATCACAGCTACAGGTTTTTTTTTTTTTTTTAAATCTTGTCAGGTATATATTGTTGGTTCTGGTGATTAGGATGTGGGCATCTTTTCTGGCAATTATTTAACCAATCTTATCATTCTACTAGAATCTGTCTCCTTTTGTTTACTCTTGAGTTCCTTTAGCTAGCTGCTTAATATATGAAGCCTAGTGTGTATAGATTTTATAGGACTATAGTTGTAGTTGCTATCTGCAGGAGGATCTTCTGTAGAATTATCTTATATAACCTTCATTGGAAGCAATAGTGTGATAACATAATGTTCACTTTTCTCCTTTTGAACTTTATAAAAATGTAATCTGTTGAGTATATGCTAAGGAGTGGAATTGTTGGGTCATATGACAATGTATATTTAATTTTACTATTTTTTGGCAAACAGCATACCAAAAAGTGTACTTTGGGAGGCTAAGTTTCTCAGCCTCCCATTCTCTTAAGTATTCCTGTGTTTCTCATTCTTATTAGCCTTTTAGTTGCTGCTTTTGAATGAGCATGTGACTTGTTCAGGAAAATGGTCCTCTTACAGTTTTTAATGCCCAACTGGGTACCTTTTTCTTTCTTGAGATTGTGGAACCAGTTACAAGACTGAGTGTTATTGAGCAGTGATGGAAGGTTTATTCTTGGCTCAGAATAGGAGGCACAGGGAGAACAGTTCATAGATCTGATACCTGAAAATAAATTTAAAAATATGTTTTGTTAGTTTTTCTATTATACTTATTAGGGTAGAACAGGATGTTGGGGTTTGCATCTGAACAAATTAGTCTACTTTTGCCAGAAATATAACTTTAATCTTACTTATAATAAGGAAAACATATTGTAAAATTTATTGTTAAAAAACTTACTATAGCCAGGCGTGGTAGTGCACACCTGTAATCCCAATTGCTCTGGAGGCTGAGGCAGGAGAATTGTGAGTTCAAAGTCAGCTTCAGCAACTTAGCGAGTTCCTGAACAACTTAGTGAGATCTTCTCCCTAAATAAAATATGAAAAAGGCCTGGAGATGTGGTTCTGTGGTTAAGTGCCCTTGATTCAATCCCCAGTACAAAAAAACCCAACCAAATGGCAACCAAAAAAAAAAAGTACTATAAGATATTGTAATAACGAGGGAGAAAATAAATTCCTTGCTGAATGTCCAGTATATGGAATCTTAATTAGCCACCAGACTAATTTATCATATGGTCTTATTGTATGAAGTTCTTAATAATTTGAGATCCACCCAGTTATGAAAATTGACTTTCCAAATACCAAGAATATAAATCTTAATGTTTACCATGGTGAGGGAGAACACCACTTTTGCAAGGTTTTCCCAGCATCTAGTAGTGTGGAAAGTAAGATCAGAATTGATTGATAATTGAGTTTGGTTTAAGGCAGGTCCTTCAATGTTGGGATTTTATTGGGTAAAAATCTCCTTATAATAGTCTTGAGAGACTTTACAAGGTGGCAGAATAGAGGAGGTCACTTTCTTTGCTGCTCTATGGACTAAAACCAAGTCATTCCTGGCAAACCCGAGTTTGGCACTGAAATACAAGCCTAGCAAACACTGCATGCTATAGTATGTTCTTAAGTGATCAGGAAAAAAATCAACCGTGGTGAGTGGTTTACATAGAGGACAACTGGTTGTGGAAACCCACCTGGCCCTCCTTCTCCCCCTACCTCTCCAGTCTGGCGGCTTCCAGGACCTGCTGGGAGAGTTGTGCCATCTCTGGAAATTCGTAAGGGTAGGGGCAAGATTGAGTTTGGAGACTGAAAGCAGACCAAGAAGTGTGGGGGCTACAGGTGACATATGGGACTAAGAATTGGCTCCTTCACCTCATGAGTGGAACCCAGGGGAAAATCCCTGGATTATAGTCTTCCAGTGTGGACCAGCAATTACTGGGCCTTGGAGGTACACTGATCTTCAGAACAATTGGCATTCAGTGAAGAACCTGGAGCCCATGTAGGAATTCTGCCTCCAGGGATTACCCTCTTACTACCGATGTCCAGAGGGTGTAGCATCACACTCTAGAAGACCCCACTTAACACTGCTGAGAAGCCGAGAATCTTTTGACTTCCAATGGAAAGAATTCTTTAACTTTACATCAAGATTTTTTTCCCTCTCTTTTTTCCCTCTTTTCTCTGTGACCTTAGTTGAACATGGGTATTTATACATACTCTTGTATTCCCCCGCCGCCCCCCTTGGTTCTAGCATTTTTGAAGCCACTTACTTTTTGTGGGTCAGTTTTTTGAGGACTAGGATGTTGGATTAGTATATTTTAGTTTTGTTTTGCATTCTTCTATTTTTATTTTTAATTTTCAAAATTTTTTACTTTTCATAAATATTTTTTTCTTACCTGTTTTCCCTTGTTTTTCTTTCTCTCTTTTTTTTTAATTTTTTTTTTTTAAGAGAGAGAGAATTTTTTTTAATATTTATTTTTTAGGTTTCGGCGGACTCAACATCTTTGTTTGTATGTGGTGCTGAGGATCGAACCTGGGCCGCACGCATGCCAGGCGAGCGCGCTACCGCTTGACCCACATCCCCAGCCCTTTCTCTTTTCTTTTTCTTTTTCTTTTTTTTTTTGGTACTGGGAATTGAACTCAGGGGCACTCAACCACTGAGTCACATCCCCAGCCCTATTTTGTATTGTATTTAGAGACAGGGTCTCACTGAGTTGCTTAGTGGCTCACTGAGTTGCTTAGTGCCTTGCTAAGTTTGTCAGCCTCCCAAGCTGCTGGGATTACAGGCATGTGCCACAGTGTCGGGCTCTTTCTATCTATTCTTCAGCTAACAGTCAATCTCAGTTATTGGCTTTTTCACTCCTTCTTTAATTTTTCCTTCTCTCTTCTCTTATTCTCCCTCAAAATCATCATATCCTATATCACTTCTCTTGCTGCCCACCATTTGAAATTGTAAAACCCTTTCGCAAACTTGTTACGAGTTATTGCCTACATTATTGTGATGATTAATATTGTAGATGTCATAGTAGTAACTATTTGGTTTAACACTGTATATTGTTTGCATTGGTTGTTATTATTTGTCTCCCCCTAAATGGTGAGGTACTGGAAATCTTCAGGGACACTACAAGTCCACAGGGTAGAAAATTAGCTACCTCAGATCTATACTACTAGATGGGTAGACACACAAATTAACACACAAAAAAACAAGGGAACAAATCACTCCAACCAAACCAGTAACAGAAGTGGAAGAAATGTCAGAGTAGGGACTTAGAATGTACATAGTCAAACTGATCTGCAAAGTAAAAGGAGTGAAATAAGAACGAAAATACAGGACATGAAAGATTACTTCAATATAAATTCAATGGAAAGCATCACCAACAGACTAAATCACTTGGAAGACACTTGGAGTTTCATGCAGTGAATGGAGAAAAGTTATTAAGAGGCCATAAACAGAACCTCCAAGAAATATGGGATAACCTGAAAAGACCAAATTTAAAATTTATTTGGAGAGATGAAGGCTTCGAGATACAAACCAAAGGATTGCACAATCTTTTCAATGAAATAATATCAGAAATTTCCCAAACCTAAAGAATGAAGTTGAAAATCAGATACAGGAGGATTACAGGACCCCCAAATACAAATTACAACAGACTCACACTAAGGCCTGTTGTTAGGAAAAAAAATGCCTAACATACAAAATAAGGATAGAATTGTAAAGGCTGCCAGAGAAAAATGATGGGTAACATTTAGAGGGAAACCAATCCAGATATCAGCTGATTTCTTAACTCACACCCTCAGAGCTAGGTGGTCTTGGGATGATGTATACCAGAATCTATATACCAGATTCTCTCAGAATCTTTCAGAGGAAAGAAAATGGATGTCAGCTGAGAATACTATACCCAGCAATAGTATTGAGTCTCAGAATTGACTATGAAATAAAAACCTTCCATGATAAACTAAAGTTAAAAGAATTCACAACTACAAAGCTTGTACTAGAAAACATTCTGTATAAAATATTTCATGAAGAAGAAATGAAAAATAAAGGTGACAATCTTCAAAGGGAGGAACTGCACAAGAAGATTAATCAAAGGAGAAACTAATTCAAAGTAAAAACCAGAAATAAATAAAAAGGGAAGGGCATAAAAATCATTTCTCAAAAGTAACATTGAATGCAAATGGCCTAAACCCATCCATGAAAAGTCATAGACTGGCAGATTGGATTAAAATACAAGACCCAACAGTATGTTGTCTTTAAGAGATTAACCTCATTGGCAAAGATATCCATAGAGTGAAGGTAAAAGAATAGTTCAAAAACATAGCAATCACATGAAGCTCGTGAACAAGCAGGGTATCTATCCTCATATCAGATAAAGTGGACTTCAAACCAAAGTTAGAAGGGATAAAGAAGGACATTTCATTCTACTTAAGGGAACAGTACATCAATAAGACATAACAATCATAAGTATTTATGCCCCAAACAATGTAGCATCTATGTATATGAAACAAACCCTTTTTAGTTTCAAGAGTCAAGTAGATCACAACACAATAATACTGGGTTACTTTAACATGCCTCTGTCACCACTGCATAGATCCTCCAAACAAAAACTAAATAAAGAAATTATAAACTAAAAAATACAATCAATAATTTAGACTTTATGAAATATATAGAGTATTTCATCCATCAGTGACTGAATATACTTTCTTTTCAGCAGCACACAGTTTCTTTTCTAATATAGACCACATTGTATAAGCTATGACATATGTTGGTATGCAGTTGTAATATTACCTTAATATGTTTTTAGCATCTGTAGGATTATTTTGATAGCTCCTTTTCCATTGATATTATTATATTATTATTATTTTTTCTTGATTAGACTTGATTTTTATTAATTTTTAGCAATATTATTTCTTATATTTCTGCTTCTACTCTTATTTTTTCCTTCTAACTACCTAATTTAAAAATAATTCTTAATCTAGCTTCTTTCTGATACAAGTACTTTAAGTTATAAATGTTCATCTCAGTACTGTTTCATCCCTGAATTTCTGATATTTTAAGCTTTTATTATCAATTAATTAAAAGCAATTTTCATTTACTTGTGCTTTCTTCCTTGACATGTGAGAGGTTTATAAGTGTGCTGTTTAATTTTGAAGTAGCTGACATGCGGGAGTAGGGTTCTATATCTCTTAAGGTGATTGGTTTATTTTATTTTTCTAAATATATATATGTATATTTTTAGTTGTAGTTGGACACAGTACCTTTATTTATGTATTTATTTATTTATTTGGTGCTGAGGATCGAACCCAGCGCCTCACACGTGCTAGGCGAGCACTCTACTGCTGAGCCACAACCCCAGCCCAAGGTGATTGATTTCTAATGTAATAAATCATGCAGGAAACACAGTCTGCATGATTTCAAATTAAAAAAAAAAAGTAATGGTAATGCTTTTTATATTGATTATTGGTTACATGTTTGTCAAAACATGTCAAAACTGATTAAATTGCATACTTCAAATTGTGCATTTTTTTTGTACTTCAATTTTACCTCAATAAAGTTATGGGAAAAATAAGCAGTCTGAAATTGATGGAAACTACAGGGTAATTAATTTGAGGTAAGGGCCTGTGTTAATCAGCTTTTTATTCCCATCACCAAAATAGCTTAGAAGAACAATTTAGAGGAAGAAAAATTTATTTTGTCTGTGGGCCTAAGGTGAGGCACAACATCATCATGGTGGAAGAGCCTGGAGGAGGAAATCTTCTTTAGCTCTTGGCCCCTGGGAAGTAGAGAGTGCACAAGGGTGTGCACTTGGGTTTAGGAGCCAGAGACAAAATCTAATCCCCAAAGTTGGCAGCTTCAGTGACCTACTTTCTTTAACCTGTGCCACCTGCCTACACTTACCACCCAGTAGTCCATTCAAAATATTAATCATAATTTATACTAGTTCAGTACAAATGACACTTGTCATTTGTGAAATGGTGAATTTTTCCTGGTTCTCTCATGACCATTATGTTTATTTATGATTGTAATAATTACCTTTCTCTAATCAAGGTAGTAATAAATAAAAACTTAATTTGTTCTACATATCCTGTAACAAGAGCAAAATAATTGAAAAACAAACAAACAAAAACCCTTCAAACCTGAACTCATTCATGAGCCAGGAAAGTTTAGAAATTTCTGATATGGTGTATGGTATTAATAGAAACAGAGATCAAAAAGTACATGCATAGTGTTAGTGCTGCTATGTATTTTGGTATACAAGTAGATGTTAAAATGCCAACACATGCTGGTGCTTATTGATAACTTTTTATCTTTTAATTTCTCAAATAACTTGGATACACTTTTTTAATAACTGTAAACTTTAAATACAACCTCCTCTTTTTTCATTATTTTTTTCCCACTTGTATTTAAGAAAAGGTTTTGAGTTATGATAACAATGTCTGTATGAATAGAACTATGGAAACACACTGAGTATGGAGAACAGTTATAGAGCACAGTCCTTTTTGTTTGAAAAATTTGTCTTGTTATAAGACATACAGCAATTTTTTTTCTATATTAAAATTTAATTTGGGACACTCCTCACTGCTCAAGAAGAGGATCAAGTGTTTTGGGAACTCAAAACTTGTAGAGAGGTTAATGTGTATATGGTTTTGGTATGCTAATTATAAACAGTTTTTGTCCTTAAAGCAGATAAAGTAGAAAGGTCTAAATAACATATTTTACTGCCTGATTCACTATACGCTTGGAAATTGTAATACTGTTTTCTTTTGGGTACCAGAGATTAAACTCAGGGTCACTCAGCCACTGAGTCACATCCCCTTCCCTAGTTTATATTTTATTTAGTGACAGGGTCTCACTGAGTTGCTTAGCACCTTGCTTTTGCTGAGGCTGGCTTTGAACTCTGGATCCTCCTGCCTCAGCTTTCTGAGATGCTGGGATTAAAGGTGTGTGCACAGGGCCTAGCATAATACTGTATTATTATTATTTTTTTTAATCAGCTCTGAAATCTGTCCTGGCCCTTTTTCTGTTAGGCCTAATTAATGAGGTTTTTCTCTTGTATGTTTTTATTTTTTGTTAATGCTGCAATAATGTGGGATTATGGGGTAATGTTGGTAGGGGGAGATGTTGAGGAGAGAATTATTATAATAGAAAAACTCAAGGTTCTTCTAATTTAAATTCATATTTTGAATTTAGAAGTATATTAATTTTCTTTAGGTTTATTCTATTTATTTATTTATTTATTTATTTATTTATTTAATATACAATCAGTTGTCCCTTGGTATGAGGAGGATTGGTTTCAGAACTCCTCCATACCAAAATCTGAGGATGGTCAAGTCTGTTATATAAAAGTGTCATATAGTATTTGCATATAACCAGTGCACATCCTCTAGTATGATGTAAATCATCTCTAAATTGCTAAAATATTTAATACAATGTAAATGTTATGAAAAAAGTTGTTACATTGTATTGTTTAGGGAATAACAGGTCGGTATGTATAAGTTTAATGCAGGTGCATTTTTTTTCCTACCAGATGTGTTTGCTCCTCCGTTGATTGGATTCATAGATAACCACAGATAAAGAGGGTCAACTGTATATACATAGATATATGTAGAAAAGTTTACCTAGTTTACTACAAAATGTATTATGTATATGTATATATAATATACAAGTCTTTATGAGTGTGTGTATATGTGTGTGTGTATATACATACACACACAC
>NW_026000249.1:32159419-32202434 GCF_001458135.2 Marmota marmota marmota
TGGGGTCCAGACCTACATCTAGTCCCTTAGGTGTCCTTTTTTAGGCAGGGCTTCCTAGACACCACACCCTGCATCATTTTTTGTTTATGTTCTTGTTACTGGCTTTAAGAGACCAGTTCAGTTGTCTTATAGAATGTTCCTTTTGCTGTTTGTTTTATTGTTTTCTTAGGCTATTGTTCAGCTTATTTCTTTAACCCCTGTACTTTCACTTAAATTAACCATGAGCCATTTGCTTAACATTTTTTTAATGCCTTCCTGGCTTATGTTCATCAGGGTTTACAAAAGTTTTTTTAGCCAGAAGAAGTTGTGCATGCCTGTAAATCTCAGAGGCTGAGGCAGGCAAATAGAAGTTGGAGGTCAGCTTGAGCAGTGTAGAGAGACCCTGTCTTAAAATGTGAAAAAATAAATAATAAATAAGCAACAACAACAACAAAAAAAACCCAAATAAGTGGCTGGGGTTGTACCTCAGTGGTAGAGCACTTGCCTGGCATGTGCAAAGCCCTGGGTTAAATCTCCAGTACCACAACAAAGCAAAATACAACACAACAAAACAAAAATTGTTTTAAATGTTTTCTCTCTTATAATGACATTTTCTTTCCTGGGACAGTTTGAGGGTAGATTACAGAAGCAGAACATTTCAGTCCTCAGTGTTCTATATACCTTTCTATATAATAAGACTATTTTCTTAAATAACTGTAAATTCATGTTTTGAATTTAGAAGTATATTTATTATATGAGAAATGCTATGCCACTGCCATTTTTGTTGGCCCAGAAGTTGATATTCTGTGGAAAAGTGTAACCGAAAGCATTGTCCCCAATGCCAATTAATGCCAATTTAATAATGAGGACATGGTTTTGAGAAAAAGCAAAAAGAAGGTGTATTGCTTTCCTAGCAAAGGAGAAACACCTAGGACTCTGTCCCAAATCCTGTGACTCCCCATCAGGAGGGGCAGTGGGTTTTAAAGAAACTTTTTAAGGGTTACAATCCAGGTGTGCTTGGGTAGGGGGTTCCAGGGTGCCAGCTGTGTGTTAGAATTCACTTGTTAATTTGGGAGATACTCACTTCCCAGATCCTCAGAAATGATAATGCTGTCTCCCTAATCTTGTTAGGGTGGGGGAAAGGGGAGAAGAGAGGAAAAAAAAACATGTTCTTAAAAAAAAAAAAAATAAGCCTTAGAGCCAAGAGGGCTATATTGAGAAGGTGAAGGGACCATTGTTACAAAATCATGGATGAGAGTATGGATAACAGTATTGAAAAGTAATTCGGAATTGGACACTATGCTTAAGCTATCTTAAGTTCTTTACCTTAAATTTCATGTGTTAAAAAAAGTGAAGGAAATGTGATAAAAATAATTCAGCACAGTTTTAAGTACTAATTCTAAGTGTAAGCACACTTAATTTGAAGTGTTTTTTTTCATTCTCATGGTACATAAATTATGATTCTTAAATTTGAAGTCTTAGATTCATTGATAATGTATTTTCATAATTTGCATGAAAATAACTTTCACCCTTGTTTTAAGGTATTTTTCTTGCACAAACAATTCTTGGTTATTGCTTATTTCTACAGATTTCTAGCTTCACTGAATACTTTTGAAAAATTGGTTGTTATTTATTTCAGTATTGTTTAGCTTAATTCTCTAACCTCCTGTTAACCACCTGTCATCTTTTGAAGCTCTTATTTCTTCTGACTTCTTTTGAAAGATCTTCTCGTTGTTATTTGTAACTTCCCTTTGTGTATACAATTTCATTTTATTTATTACGCATTGTGAATGTGTGCATTGCTTTCACTAGAAAAATGTTTGCTACTACATCTTCAAATGTTACTGATGCCCCATTTTATTCTTTCACCTCTCCAGCTGCTTTTACTTATTTATTTGGGTACTGGGTATTGAACCCAGGGATGCTTTGCCATTGAACCACCTCCCCCACGTACCCCTTCTTCTTTTTATTTTTTATTTGGAGACAAGGTCTTGCTAAGTGTTTTAGGACCTGGCTAATTTGCTGAGGCTGGTCTCTGTCTTGTAATCCTCTTGCCTCAGCCTCCTGTGTTGCTGGGATTTCAGGCGGGTACCACTGCACCCATTTCATAACTGGTTTTAGAACTATAAGACTTCACTTCCTAGTGCTTAACTTCATTTTCATATTTCCTCTGTGTTGTTGTGCTGCATTGTGAATAATTTCTAGCACACTCCCTTTTAGTTCATTCATTCTGTAGCTACAATTAATGTAAAATTTCTTTCTCTATTCTATCATGGGGTAAAGTTTTTTGTTATTTGTTTTGTTTTGGAAAGAAATTTTTTAGTGTATCATTTTATTAAATGTATCCTACATTACTGTTGAAAAGGAAAGCTCTAGGTCTCAGGTATTGGCAATTGAATTTTGCTTGTCTGTTTTTCCCTTTTAGTTTTCAGCCTTTTCCCTTTTGTTGACAGCTCAGCCATTCATTTATAAAGATAGGTTTCACATATTTTATCTAGCATTTTAATAGTTTTGTATCAGAAGGGTTTTCCAACTTATTACTTTGACCAGTTGGTCATATATTTGGAAGTGGAATGCATTGAAGACTCTTAGCTATTATACCATAATTAAGAAAATGTAAATGAAAATGCTGGGACACTTGAAAAAATACTTTAATTTGTGCTTTAGATATAAATGAAAAGCTATAAATACAAAGGAAAGAAGTTTATGGATGGCATTTAACAATATGCAGAACAAGCCTGAAGTCTTCATATTGTTTGACCTAATAATTCTACTTCTAGAACGTAGACATGATGGCTTATGTGGGATGGCACATTAGATAGGTGTGGATTCCATCTATTATAGAGACTTTAAATGGTGACTTAAAAGAAGAGAGATTTTTTTTATATCTCTGTAGTTCATAGGTAGAGATATTCATGGTGGCAAGGCAGTTTTGTTCCATGATGCTATTTAGGGCTATTGATGGTGTGTTGTCCTTGACTGCATAGTTCAAGGTTTCTTGGAGCTGGTGCTGCTCCAAAAAAAGCTGGTCAGAGGAAGAGGAAGCAGAAAGTAACAGCTTTTTTCTTTAAGGGAATTATAAGATGGCCTTCTATCCCCATTTTATTGGTGAGTCTTTAGTAATATACTTTGAGGGGGAATGTGAAATGTGAGAATAGGATGGAGAACAATAAAAAGAAACTCCACATTTTGCAAGATAGAATATATTATTATTTTTTTTAAATATTTATTTATTTATTTTTAGTTCTCGGCGGACACAACATCTTTGTTATACGTGGTGCTGAGGATTGAACCCAGGCCGCACGCATGCCAGGCAAGCGCGCTACCGCTTGAGCCACATCCCCAGCCCTAGAATATATTATTAATGCAGATTAGCTCATGTATCATTGGTAGATGGGGAAATTATGTTTATGTGATGTGGAAGTCTTATTGCCTCACTCAGTTTTTTCCCCCTGGGTAATGGGAGTATAATTATAAATGTCAGTAGAGAAAGAAGAGTTTTCAGCTTGGCTGCTATACTTGCAGCAGGAGTCATTTAGTCTAGATCTTAAGAAAATTAAGGATGATCACCTTTGGGCTGCAGATGTGCCTCAGTGGTAGAGTGCTTGCTGAATACTTGTGAGGCCCTAGGTTTGATTCCCACGACCACAAAAAAACAAAAGACAACAACAACAAATAGGGATAACTACCTTTATCCAGGACTCCCCCGACAGGGACTTCAATAGTTTTTAACGTTCTCAGCTATTTCCATTCTTTCAGGATTATCCAGCTCCACTTTAATTAAAGGATTGTTACCATTCTAACTTCATTTTTTTGTACATTTTTAATAACAACTGAGGCATGCCATTCTAATCTTCCTTCAGGCTTTTTCCAGGTACTAGTTATCATTTTGAAATTCTCTGGTTATGATGTTACATAAACCCTGTCATGTCTCATGTATATTCTTTGGGTAAATTATCTTGTGCTAGATAATTTTCATGGTGGTGTTTAGATACATTATATTCTAAATATTTTACATGTATAAATTATCTAATTGTTCATAATAACCCTGTATGAAATAGAGATACTGCTTTCTGTATTTTACAAAGATGAAGAAATTGAGATGAATTAGTTAACTTGTTTTATGAGTTTTAATAGCTAGTAAGTAAAAAGGCTGAGATTACAACCCAAGTCTAATGTCAACTACAATTTGATTTCATGATTGCTAGGACTACTATACACAGGTCTTGATAGCAGAAATTTTGCCGCAGTGCTGTAACTTTGGGCTTGATGTATATTATAAGATTTAGCTAATGTCTTTTGCTGTATTATTGGTACTAAGAAAAACCTTTTAATTATCCAAAGAGTAGTTCAGACTATATTAAGTGATTCAGTCTAAGTTGAATTAGCAAAGAATTAAATTCTTCAGTGATAACTTTATAGCAGGTTATTAGACTGTAAGGCATTGATTTAGTCAGTAGCAGACTTTTCCTAAATAATTTATATATGTCAGTTACTTTATTATAAAGATCAAAATACACCTTGGTTTCTATCTATCATTATAGACTCATATTCTGGTGGAGGAGATAATTAGTATATCTGTAATAAACATTGGTATTCATTTGTGAGTAGCAGAAAACATACTTCTCTTTGGGTTTGGAATGCGCCAGCTAATCACTTGGAAAACAGAAAGGTGAGTGTTGTTAAAGGTGGATACAAATTTGCCAAATGGAGAAATGAGTGTAGGGAAAGATGACAGTGGCTTTTTCAGGCAAAGGAAGCAATCATAGTTACAGTCAGAGAAGTGTGTAAGAATATATTTTATTCATAGATCTGCATGTTATTTGTTGTGACTGATGTGGTATCTGTGAAACTAGGACAATTCAGCAAGAGTCAAAAAATGAAGACTTTTATAAATCAGG
Organism: Marmota marmota marmota; assembly: GCF_001458135.2. Lineage (NCBI taxonomy): Eukaryota > Metazoa > Chordata > Mammalia > Rodentia > Sciuridae > Marmota > Marmota marmota. The sequence goes on from NW_026000249.1 coordinate 32,164,300, forward strand.
CTAGATTATAGGAACTCTTCAGACAGAGAAGTTTAAAATTAAAAGTGTCATTTTATTTTTCTGGGGATTGAACCTAGGGGTACTTTACCACTGAGATATACCTCTAGTCCTATTTTTTATTTTGAGACAGGGTCTAAGTTTCTGGGAGTCTTGCTACTACAATGCTGAGGCTGGTGTCAAACTGAAGATCCTCCTGCATCAGCTTACCAAATTGCTGGGATTATAGGCATGTGCCTTCATGCCTGGCTTCCTTTTGAGGGTTTTGTTTTTGTTTTTTGTTTGTGTACCAGGGATTGAACCTAGGGGTCCTTTGCCACTGAGCCACATCTCTAGCCCTTTTTATTTTTTATTTTGAGACAGGTCTCATTAAGTTGCTTGGGGTCTTGCTAAATTGCTGAGGCTGGTCTCAGTCTTGCAATCCTCCTGCTTTAGCCTTCTGAGTCACCACTGCACTCGGCATTGTTTGAGTTTTTGAAAGCTCATTGGCAGTCATGTTGAAGGCAGATTGGAAAGATTGGAAATGGAGGGAGAAGTTAGAGTTGGGGAGACGAGATAACTGTTGAAATAAAACAGAAGATAGAGTTGAAGTCCGAAATAATCTATAGAAAGACAGTAGGAATGGAGAGGGGGTAGATTGAAAGGCTTTTAGATTCTAAAATGAGCTTTGTGGATAGAATGAATGTGTTTCACTTATGGGGAGGAGGTGAGAGGAGAAAAGTAGGATTAATTTTTAGCTTGGTCTACGGTTGAGGTTGTGGTACCAGTAGAACATGTGTTTGAACAGTCTATTGTTCAATCTTGGTTTCCTTTTGTTTCAGGTATTCATAGGATGTGTAGCAAGTGGAAGAAACTCAAAGGCAGTTGAAAATTCTTGCCTGGAGCTTTTGGAATGTCCTTATTACCTTCATTGACCTTTTTGGTCCCCAAAATAGCCCCCCACCTACTTTTACTGGCTTTGTGGAATAAAGTTTAGAGCAGAGAAGGACATTTGATTTTTTTTTCCAGTTTGTCATGAGTTAGTTTCTTTCTCCTCCTGAGGATTGAATCCAGGGCCTTGTACATACCAGGCAGATGACTCTACCACTGAGCCACATCTCCATCTTGAGTTTATTTCTTAAAAATATCTGAGCATAATATCTTTGAAGTTGTCTTCAAAGATGACTATTGAACTAAGGGATGCCTGATGGTAGTTATAACCAGATAACACTCCCAAATTGTCAACATTATAACAATATGTTGTCATTTAGAACCTAGTTAGTTGTCTTAGACTACATTCGGTTTAGATCATATGTAATAAAAGTTTCAGAAACCTTAATATTACTTTTATTAACATTTTCTTCTTTTCATCCCGCCTTCCTTTCCTTTGGGAAACCATTGCCTTCTCATTAGTGCTACTTTGTCCTTCCTGCTCCTAGGGTAAAGGTTTAGACTGTTGTTTTCTCAACAACATATCACAGTCAATACAAAATAACTCTATGGGGGAAGGCAGTGTTCTGATCTTAAATGCATTGATTCTCTGTGTTCTGTAAAGCTTGTTTTCCTTTAAAATCATGGTATGTCCATGACTGTCCTGCCATTCCGCGCCCAGTCAGAAGCTTACACACAGGTTGATGCTTGTTACTCTGGGTGGAAATACACTTTTTTCCAACTTGGGTCTAGTAGTTGAGATCCCACAATCAATTGACAATACACAGATTAAGAGGAAAAAAAGAAAATTTATTTATTCTACACTTGAGAGTTGGTTTGGTGAGCAACTCTGAGTAACTGGAAATAAATTTTCAGAATGTCACAGTTGAACGGGGAACAGAAGCTCCAAACCTTGGTTCTTATGTCCCAATGAGGCAAAATTTAAAGTCAAGTCAGATATGAAAAGCCAAGCAAGATGATTTTTAAAGTGAAAATAAGGCTCAAGCAAAGCATACTCTCAAGAGAAAGAGTGGATCATCTCTGAGCTGAGAATGACAGAGGAAACTTAATGCTACTTCCAAAGTTATTGCTGTTTTATGTTTGCCATGAGAATTGGGTTTCACCTTCTGCAGTCTTCACCAGACCAGTGTTTAACTCCACCTATGCATTGAGTGGGTTGGGGGGTTTGACCCTTGTTGGTCCTTTCCAGAACTGTCCTGGTGACCATATCATTCAGAGGGGCTTCATCTACAAGTCATTCCTATGTTACTGTATGTGCTGGGGTCATTGACTAGGAAACTGTTTTAGTATGCCTGTGCTACCAAAGAAATTTCCCTTCTAATATACATTGTGAAACCTGTGACCATAACTGACTTTACAATGATCCCAGTAGACCCTGTCAGGTGTTAGTCCCATTGATCTTTCTTTCTTGCCACATTTCTTTAAAAAATTTTTCTTTTTAAATTTTAGATGGACGCAATATTTTTTTATTATTTATTTATTTTTATGTGGTGCTGAGGATCAAACGTGGTGCTTCACACATAGTAGGCAATCACTCTACCATTGAGCTACAACCCCAGCCCCACCATATTTCTTAATTGCCTCCCTTTGTTATCACCCATTTATGCTCAAGTTTAGTACACCTGTTGTTTTCCCATAAGTTACTCAATTATTCATTAAAGGCAATTTAAGGAAACCCTGTGACCACTGCCCATATATATATATAACCTCTCCCATTACCATTTGTTACCATCAATAAACCTACGTTGATATCATTATTACCCAAATTCTATAGTTTATGTTAGAGTTCACTTTCGTTGCTGTTCCATTGATTTGGAAAAAATGTAAAATGATATCTATCTACCATTATAGTATTGTAGAGTATTTTTACTGCCCTAAAAATTCTCTGTGCTCTTCCTGTTTGTCCCTCCCTCCCCTAGTAATCAGATCTTTTTACTGCCTCCATACTTTCTACCTTTTCCAGTTGGACTTTTTGATAGTAATGGAATTTGATACTAATGAATTTCTGCTTTCCAGTGTTAAGGGGTAGTCTTTTTTCAATCTGGAACCTCCTTGGAAGGTGGGAAGGGCATCAGTCTAGAGAACTGCTTATTGTTCAGATGTTTTCAATTTAAAGTGATTTTTCATACCACTTTGGTATGCTATTAATTCCTTTAGCCTTCTGGTGACTATGACACAGTAACAGAAGAGAAAAGGCGACACAAGGAGAAAAAGAAAACACATCTTTTCTAGAAACTCCATGGTACAAATCTGCTTGTTCTCAATGGCAGGAATTGTGTTACATTACCAGGTTTATCTCACTGAAGGTGGCTGGGAAGAGGGGTTTGGTTATCCAACCAGCATGCCTTTCGTGAGATTTCAGAGACTTAAGAAGATTTTGTAGCGGTTGTCTAATATAAGATGGCCAAAGTTTTCTTTATTTCACCTTTTATTCTGTAAAGTTCACTGTTACTATGATTTAGCACTCTTTTTCCCAGTCACTTCTGGGATGTTCATGAAAATGGAAGCAGAACCTTCAATTACCTTTCCTTCAGTTTGGAAATAGCCTGAGGAAACTATGACAAACAGCAATGTCTATTTCCCATTTCTTACTGTTTTTAATACCTTTTTCCTATAGGGCTAGATAGAATAAAGCTCGCAGCCTTTTAACTTTGAAAATTACAGTTTGCTTCCCTTTCTTGTCTGGGGTTGTACAGTTTGGAGCCCTAATTATGTAACGGAGCATTCAGAAGTTTATCTAAGAACTGTGTGGTTATCTAAGAGCTATATTAGGGATTAGTGGAAACACCACTGTGGATTTCAGTTTTGGCAAACTGCTAACCTAATGAACTACATCCTTTACTGCAATGGCTTTACTGTAGACACAGTATAAGAATCTTCACTAGAAACTGATAGTAATCTCATCAAGATATAATTTCTTAACTTGCTGTGGTAATGGGTACTGTAATAACAGTCTAGGTCAGAGGTTGGCAAACCTCCTTTGTAGAGGGCTAGATAATAAATATTTTAGGTTTTATAAATCAGATGATTTCCAGTGAAATTTCTTACCTCAACTGTTGTAGCTGAAAATAACCATAGACAATATATTAATGATGGGTGTGGCCATGGACTGCCTGGTTTTGTTCTGTGTACCATAATTTACTGGTTTCTCTAGTGGGTATTCTTACCATAAGAATGTACTCTGAGGTATCAGTACAGCAATGCTTTTGTATCTGCAGTTTTGCTTTTCATAGTTTCACATGGCTGAGACCAACTACGGAGAATTACAGAAATAAACAATTGATAAGTTTTAAATTTCCTGCTGTTCTGATAGTATGTCTGAAGTCTTGCGCCATGCCACTCCATCCTGCTGGGGATGTGAATCATCTCTTTGTCCAATATATTTACATTGTATATGTTACCTGTTTGTTAGTCAATTATTAGTCCTCAGGGTTATCATATGTTAACTGTCTTGGTATCATAGTGCTTGTGTTCAGGTGACCCTTATTTTACTAAATAATTGCCCTACAATGCAAGAGTAGTGATGCAGGCAATTTGGATATACGAAAGAGGAATCATGAATTGCTTCCTATAAGTAAAATGATGTAAGTTCTCGATTTAATTAATAAGAGAAGAAAATTTTATGCCAAGATTGTTAAGAATGAATTCTCTATCTGAAATTGTGGAGAAGGAAAAAGAAATTCACACTACTTTTGCTATCACACCTCAAACTGCAGAAATTTTGGTTACAGTATGTAAGTATGTGATAAGTGCTTAGTTAATATGGATATTAAATTTGTAGACAGAAGACATAGGAGACAATATGTTCTAATTGACAGCAACAGGTTGTCCTGGAAAGCATTGAGCCTATACAAAGATTTCAGCAAAGGATCCTCTGAAAAGAGTGACACTAAGCCATTTACTGCAAATAAAGGATGGTTAAAATTGAGGAATTAAGTTTGGACTGCAAAATATAAAAATTCCCGAGAGTCTGTGTCTGTGATGAAAAGGCTGCTGCCACATATCTAGTGAAGTTGATTAAGGACACTGTTTAAGTCTTGATTTGTGACAAAATCTGGCCCTTCTAGAAAAAGATACCCAATAAACTTATATTCATAAAAATGTAAAGGAGGCACAAGGGCACGAAACATAGAAGGACAAATTAACTCTGGTATTCTGTGGCAACACTGCAGGTCATATGATAAAACTAGGTGTATGTAGTGAGCGAAGAACCCACATGATCTCAAGAAAAAACCAATATTATGAGAGAAAGGGTAAAAGCATGTACATTCATATAACTTTTACTACAGTTTGTTATAATTGTTGTATTTTTTAGTTATTGCTGCTAATTTCTTACTATGCTGAATTTATAAATTAAACTTTATGTCATTGGTATGTATGTATAGGAAAAAAATAGCATATATAGAGTTCAGTACTATCTGCAGTTTCTGGCATCTACTGGGGTCTTGGAACCTATCCCCCCATGGATTGGAGGCGGGGGACTCTACACATTTTATAAATTCAAATTTCATAAAACTGCTCCCCTAACTCTTCACAGTAAAGAGTGACTACATGAGATTCAAATTCATTTCCATATTAATTCCTTTACTCAGTTCATTCTTTTGTACAGACCCAATTGGAATACCATTAGCATTTTTGATGAGATAGTATGTTGACTTTTGGAGGGGATATATGTATTTTGGGGCATAGCAATTCATACTTCACTATTTCCAAATATTTTAAGGACCCTTGGCTGAGATGTTTCCATTTCTTTCCCAACCATGCTTGAGATGTAGTACCCAAGTACTATCCTAGCTTTTCTCCTAGTCTTGATTATACTTCATTAAGTTTGTAGCTTGGCATTTATTATTAGACCTTAACTTCAAAAATCTTTTGTCATTAGATTATAAATTCATTGAGAATAGCACCCCGCCCCTTTGTTCACTACCATAGGAGAGGAAAAATAACTATTTCCTATTACTCACTTTAGGTGCATTGTCTGGGGCCCCTGTAATAAAAAGACAAACAAGAGAAAAGTACACGCATTTATTTAATATGAATTTTATGTGACATGGGAGCCTTCACAAGGAAGATATGAAGAAACAGCTAAATCTGAGTGTGTTTATGCTAGGTTTGATGAAAGAATAAAAGTCTTCCTCTGTCCTAGGATAAAGGATATGAGCTGACTGGGAGAAACTTAGCAAGGCTTGTTAGTTCAGATTCTTCTCTGTGTCCCTTTATCTTGGGAGGTCGGTGGGGGGATAACTCAAAAATGGGGGTGAAATGACCTTCTTCAGAGAAGGGTAGCAGAAGGTCAGAAAATCCTTCCTACTTGAGCTATTTCTCAAATTTCTTCAGCTTAAATGTTTTGTATGCCAAGGTGCCATATTTTGGCATAATGTGTTCTGAACTTTGTCATCACTATCTTCACAGTACCTTATAACTCGGCTGTAGCTCTAGGTGCTCAATAAATGTTTGGATACCTTTGTTTTTTGTTATTGAAAAATGGGATTCATCTCCTAGTTAATAGTAGATAAGGGCCAGGCCTTTTGCTTGTCTGGGTCACCCAAGGAGACTGAGCACACAACAAAATGATTGGATATAATAAATCTTTGACTTTCTGCTGTATTGAAGCACATTGTCCTACCTAGTAATAGGGATAGACACAGATGATTAGCACTTCTGTTGTTGTGGCATTTTTGTTTGATGAAGTAGAGATTAGTTATTAAATAACAATAACAATAAAACACGGTATTTAAAAGTGAGCTTTAGAGGCTGACCTAGGTTCAGTTTCTGTGTCTACTACTTAGTACCTTCTTAAGCAAGTTCCTTAGTCTGTGATCCTCAGTTTCTTCATTCTATAAACAAAGCCTTCTACTACCTCATAGGGTTATTAGAATCTTTAAAAATAGATATTACCATTTTACAGAAACCTAAGTACTTATTATTACACAATAATAATGTCATATACTTTTTGCTAAGACCAAATTAAGAGGTTGTAAAGATTACCCTGGTTTTAGGTAGAACAGCAAAGTTTCACGGGGAAGGTAACATTTAAATGGATTTTGAAAAATTGATAGAATTTATAGGGTGATAAGGATGGAGCAAGATTTCAGTTGAAGGATGAAGTATGAACAAATAAGAAAGTTGGGAGAATGTAGGATGTGTTATAAAAGTGGAACTACCCCTCAATAAACTCATATTTCCACTTTTCCTACTGGGTTGTTGTCTGTTGTTACACAAGCCTTGCTCCCTTCACCACTAACCTCCCTATCCATGTCCCTACGAAGACAGTGGTCTTTCAAATCTCGACTTTCTGAATTAACTACTCCTGCGTCCTGAGTATCTATGCCTCCCCTCTCACTCCCTGGATTTCATGCTTCTTGAGAGTGGAATATTTTATTCATTTTGGCTTGTTCAACCCTGTGTATTGTCCCTGGCACTCAATAAATGCTTAAAATTATTTCAGTTGGTGAATTAGCAAATGAATGATCCTGATTAAAAACAATTTCAACTAAATTTTTAACAAATTTAGTATGAATTTTTGAAATGGATGTTGTCTGAGACCTTTGTGACTTCCCTGAATTTGTGAATACCTCTGTCACATAATGTTGTAATTCAGAAAGTTGGGGGTAATAAGAACTTAGGGAAATTGAATTTTCATTTAATTACATTTTGTGATATACTTCAATTTTAAGTGTTTCTAGGAAGTACTTACAATTCAAAGGAAATGCACAGTGTAATCCTAGAACACATTTTAGTATTAAAAAAAAGTCGTGTTGAAAACACTTATGTTTTGGACTTTTAAACATCTTTTTCTCAAGTCAGCAAAGTGACAGCAGTTGGGGGATAAATGCCCTAGTTCTAGCTATAATCAACTCCCTAATGCATCCTTTTATTGACTTCTTTCCTTCCTGTCTTAGTTCTTCATTCTTTTCAAAAAAGGTATTTTCTGGGGTAATTTCCCAAATAAACTGAAAGTTGTTGTTCTTTTTTTTTTTCTTTTTTTCTTTTCTTTTTTTTTTTTGGTACCGGGGATTGAACTCAGGGGCACTCGACCACTGAGCCACATCCCCATCCCTATTTTGTATTTTATTTAGAGACAGGGTCTCACTGAATTGCTTAGGGTCTCGCTAAGTTGCTGAGGCTGGCTTTGAACTCGCCATCCTTCTCCCTCAGCCTCCTGAGCCACTGGGATTACAGGTATGCCACCGCGCACGGCTTAAACCAAAACTTCTAAAACCTTTGTCTCAGGGTCTACTTCTTGGGAAATATAACTGAAGACTATATAGCAAAAAACATTTTACTTTAATAATAGTTTAAAATTTTTAATCTTTTAGTAATCAGAGAAATTTTTAATTTAAAATACAGAATATTAGAGAAATTTGTTCATATGAATCAGTGTGAAAGTTTCAGAGAAGATTTACTAAGACAGATTTGCTTAGTTATTGGTACAACATAAACTAGATATTCAAATGTTGGCCTTTCTTGAAGAAAGGGAGTAGGTAGGTAGTTCCTCTTTGGAGACCAGAGGTAAAATGAGTCAGGATAAATGTTGGCATCTTTCTGTTTCATACTGCAGAAGGAATCAGATGTGATTAAAACCCAGAATAACCCATGTTATTTTGGCATGTGATTTATCTTTCTCTCTTTTTTAGATGTTCTGATTTGTCTAGGTTTATATTATGTATTTCTTTTGAATTCTAAGTACTTTCCTAGCAATATTGAACGTAAAATTAAAAACAGTTCAAGAAGCAGAAAGAAACAGAGAAAGAATGCAGATGCAAACAAGAGAGAATAGGATAGCATAGTTTTAGCATTTTCTTATTCCTAAAGAAGAGTTTTTTATTTTAAATTTACTGATAGAATTATGCTGATAAGTTTGATTTAATAGAATGTATCTTTGTTGATTAAATTCTGTGCCATATGTTGACTCATCATTGTTATTTTGTTGTTTAAAAGTATATTGTAAATATATTGTAATGCATGATAGAGTTTTAAGAATCTAAAATATCTTGGATACTATATTTTATAGTAATTACATCATATGCATTAGATACAAATGGTTTTCCTAAAAGTCTCTTTTTCCCTTCCTTTATAGAATGCTGCCTTTTTATATGGTCTTGGTTTGGTCTACTTCCATTACAATGCATTTCAGTGGTAAGTTGACATAAAACTAATAACTCCAGTTGTTCCCAGTAAATAGTTTGTTTTAGTTTCTTTGGTTTGTTTTTGCTTGATTATGTGTGTATGAGTGTGTGTGTGTGTATGTGTATGTGTGTGTACACACACACATACACACACACACTCATACATAGTCTGTACAAAATATTTTTGTGTCAGTAACCCTACATTTTTCAGTAGTCTATTGAAATGATTAGATTTTTCCTTCAGATGTGTTGACTCGCCTTAGATTATTAGAATTGTGTATATAGAAGAATCTGATATGAGATTCTGGTCAAAGAAGGTTTAAATTAGGAAGCATTTTGAAATTTCTCACTCATTGTAGACTGGTAGTCCCAGGTTAGTTTTAACTAAAGAATGACTATGATCTCAAGATCTGTGGGTAAATGATCCATGATGACCAGTATTTTTATTGATACATGATGACCAGTAATTTTACCTTTTCTGACTCCTCCCTGCCATACAATGGCTACCACTTTACAATTTCTAATAACTATGTACCAGTTCATAAACTCTTAATTCTCTCTTCTATAAGAAAAATGGTAACATTTCAGAGTTGGAGATTAATTTTTATAGCAATGTGTAAGATTTTATAAAGTGTGGGGCTCTGTTACTATGGCCTTTGTCCCATTGTTATTTTTCTCTTTACCAGATAGCTCCTTTAATGGAAAGAATATAGAATTTGAGTTGAAAGATTGGCATTCTGGTTGTAACATTGCCACTTTGTTTGCTCTTGAGTCAAATAATTTCCCTAGATTTGTTTTCTCATTGGTTTATAAAAAGAAAACGACATTATAGTCATAGGTATTTTACAGAATTTTGATGCTCAGATGTAATAATATACGTCTTTTAAACTGCAAAGCCTTGCATAAACTTGTTTTAAAAATTTGAAGTGTATTTAACTTTGTCAGTGAGAGTTCAGAGGAAGGTGATTATGTGTTTGGCTGAAGGTTATAACTCTTTTATGTACCTGATATGTATCCTGAGTATTTAGTACAGAACTTCCACATATTCATTGGCAGTGATTTAATATGGTATCCTTAAAAATGAAACATTGGATGTGACTGGCTTTTTATAGTATGATTTTTTTCTTCCCTACTTGGGTCTTATCTTTTGGTCCTGTTGGCTTTTGATCATGTATGGAAACCACATTATTACAGAGCACTTATGTGTGTATATAGAGGATTATAATCCTTCAGAATATTGCTTTTTAGAAACCAGTAATTGAGATCTTCATAAAGAAGCTTTGAAATTTTTCTCTTGAATTATTTCTTGTTTTATAGCAGTCGTTAGTTGAACCTCCTAATATCATGTTCTGTGTTTCATATTTAAAACCAAGGATAAGTACTTGGTAACGTTTCTTGAAAATCTTGCTTATAGAATTCAAAGTTGTAACAGAGAAGTGGTCTTAGAGATAATTTAGTGGGTTTCTCCTTTTTGCATGTGGAGAAAGTAAGATGTGTATCAGATTCCCCAAGCATGCATGCATATATGTGTGTGTGTGTACGTACACACCAAGTGATTTTTTTTTTTGTACTGGGGTTTTAACTCAGGGGCACTCAACAGCTGAGCCACACCCTCAGCCCTGTTTTGTATTTTATTTAGAGACAAGGTCTCACTGAGTTGCTTAGTGCCTCTCTGTTGCTGAGGCTGGCTTTGAACCTGTGATCCTCATATCTCAGTTTCCTGAGCTGCTGGGATTACAGGTGTGCACCACTGTACCCATCCTCAAGTGATTATTTTTAATCAGTATTTGTAGTTGTTATCTTGGGGCACATTGATTGTCTTTTATGGTATGCCAGAAATAATTTAAATGGAAACCAAGGCAAGGAACAGTTGAGGAATGGCTATATATACCTCATAACAGCTCACCTAGTTTTTTTTCCCCACATACCAGTGGTAACTTGTGAGCTTCCCTTTATATTTAAGATAAGAACATAAAGATAGTGAGGAAGCTGTCATCAGTTCAAAGTTTGATTGCTTTAATAAGTATGTGTTCATGTTATGTTAAGGGTCTTATAGCTGTGGAAAATTATTACCTCTTTTGATTCCTTACCTACATACAATTTCTGTATATTTAGGTTAACCTAAGAAATAAAATTGAGTAATAAAAGGATAAGCAATGTCTGCATTAATAAGTGCCCTCTGCTTTATTGATCTTGTCTTAGTCACCACCATTTTCTCATGTCTTGACTTTCAATGCTGTAGCTACTTCCTAAAATAATACATTTATTGTCTGAATTTACCCTATGTGTTTTCTCTCTTGCTGATTAAATGTTCGTTCACAAACTATACTTAACGTTTCTGCCTCAACTTGTTGTCTCTTGAACAGCTACAAAATGAGAAAGCATGGGGTAGTGCTTAGTGAAAGGTTTAGAGTAGTTTTAAGTGGTAGGAACTTACTTAGGTTAAAGCTAGTTTTGTGTTATATTTGTGAATGCCTGTTGGTTACTGGGGTTAGGAAATTTTAATTACACACCAGATTGTTTGGGGGTGTTGAACAGTGTTTCTAGACAAGAGAATGGCCTCTGCACGCGTGCCTCTCCCCCCCCGCCCCCACATTGTCAGCACAGAGAATTTGCCTAGGATGGCTCAGTGTTGTATTTCTGATTCATGTATAATTTAAGCAAAATTTGGTATTTGGTTATGGTGTCTGTTGGCATTTAATAAGATTAAATATTTTATAATAATGTGTAACCAACATGTGAGTTTGGCTTGGTTAAACTCAATTTTAACTTGGTTAAAAGCAAATTTTGTTTTGTTTTGTTTTTTAAACTATAGTCTTGCTCTTAACTTGTTTGCTTCTTGTCAGATTATGCTACCCTTTTTTCTTTTAGAGTTGATTCTATTGGTCAGCTTTTAGATTAGTTCAATTGTTTGGTCATTTTTTTCAGTTTCAGTTGTAAGCCTCTTTTTGGAGGAGCCCATGTCGTAAAGTAGTACATTACATCATCTGTTGCTTGATTAATCTGGGACCAAACATTAAAAAGGATTTCTAGAAGAAGAAAAACAGACATAGAGGCACATGGTAAAATATCTACAGCAAAGAGCTAGAAACGGGTCTTTATAAAGCTGTTCCTTTACATTGCGTGCATATCAACCCCATGCCCTAAATTGCCACCTGAAAGGGTACCTTGAACTGAAGAAGTTGTCTTTGGCAAGAATTCTGTACCCTAGAGTGAGAGGAAGTGAAGTACAGAGAAAGGAAAGACTGACAGAAAAAGGTAGCTGAGGGGGGATAACAATCAAGTTTTTAAAAAAATAAAACTGAAGGAAACAAACTATTCTTCCCAGTACAGCCTATAGCCATACCCTAAATACATCTTCCTAAAAACCATTAACTAAGTTTGGCCTATAACCTTTTGTATTCTTTTGAATATCAGAATAGTCTGTGCTACAGGCATAGGATTATAGAAATTAGGTTTCCAAATCTAACTAACAGTTTGATAAGGAAATGTAGTGATAATTATTATGTTTTCATCAAGAATGATTAGGGGAAAGGAGTACAGTTGAGTTCAAAAAAGAAATGTTAACACCTAACTAGTAAAGTTTCTTTACAATTCATTTCCCCACAACACTGCACTAATCATAGGTGTTCTCAAAGAGTGTAAGAATTTCCGTTCTCCTGTATGGTCAATACTTTAAGTGCAGTAGGGAAAAAGAATAGTGAATTTAGTGATGATCTTGAAGCTTTTTGGTAGAATGAAAGAGAATAGTGCATAATAAACCTTATGTAGTTGTGATACCATTGATCTTGAGGCTCATCTAGCACAGTGTCTGATAAAAAACACTCTAATGTATAGTTTTGAGCTATCATAATATAAACACACTCTTAGATTGAAAGTTTGGTTTTATTTCCATTAAAGTAAAACAGTTGATGTTAACATGTTGAGTTTATGGACACTTCTGTTTTGAAAAAACTAACAGATTTTTTTTTTTAATTTGGCATTTTATTATAAAAACTAGCAGATTTAACTAAGCAGTTCTGATACATTATGCTTACTAGTGACTCAAAGATTGTCAGAATTCTGAAGGGTTTTGATTAATCAAACTTCAGAAAAACTGTATAAAAACATAAATCTTTCAGTAAGGGAGGGATTAAAATGAAGAGTGAATAGTGAGGGTAAAAGAGGCAGGAGAGGTAATACATTACCAAACATTCATGTCAGTAAACTTGTGCATCATCTTTCTAACCTAGACTCACATTTATAGTACTTTTTGATTCAACCTCACCCTTCTAGCATAGTATTCCTCTAAATATATTCTTTGTACTAGTCACATTGTATTAACATTTCCTTAAAAACGTCCTCAAAGTAATTAGTAATTTTTTTTAAATTTATTTTTTGAACCACTGTGACTTTGTGGGTGCCATTTACTATTTGGTCTGCCTTGTCTTTTTATCTTCACTTTTTAAAATCTTACCTACTTGACTCTGATTATTTCACCAAATCTTTTTCATTGTGTCGTTTAAAAATAATCTCTAAATTTCTGAATATATATGTGTGAAAATATATATGTGTTGTGTGTGTATTATTACTGATTTAGAGCTCAAATATTCTCTTTTTAATTAGTGTGAAATGTTGTACAATTAATTCATTTACCCTTTCATGTATCCCTGAGGGAAATCTCCAGGCTTAGCTTTATTAACCCCAGAGAACTTAAAGTTTATTATGCCTCTTTTCAAGGGTACTAAAACTATGCTAGGGATATTTAGTTAATGATAATAATATTTTTATTACAGTAAAGGGCTTTTAAAAACTGTGTTTTTATAGAAATTTTATTAAAAATAACCGTGTTAACATACATTCAGCACATGCATATGTTTTTTGGAAGTAGTACTGTTGAACTTTTAACTTTCTATCATTTTCTTCTTTAAATTGCTAACAATGGTAGATGTTAAATGAAAATAATCTAAACTGAAAAATCTATAGAAATAATTTTGTTGGTATAATTTTTTTTTCAAATTATAATTTACAATGCCAATGATAGTGTAGACAGCAATATGCACTTTTCATTGTAGTAGAGAATATGCTTAAAAATTATGAACCTTTCTGGCATTGTATCATAAAAGTATTTTATAGTTTTTGGTATCCATTTCTTATGTTCTAAAATTCTCTTGTCAGTCAAAAGTTCTGAAGTCAGCAGAAATTGTATTTGTTGGTGATTTAGTAATTTGTGCTGCAGAGACCAGGTTCTGACTACACTTATTTTGGTGAGATATGAATGCAGTCAATGACAACCAAAATTAGAACCTTACCTATGTTCTCTACCTCTTTCCATCTTCCCCTGTCCCACACATACTTGTTTTATTGTTTCCCCAGTTGAGAAAATCTGAAAAAACACACAGGAGAGAAAAATGGGCAAAAATTAAGAAAGAAAATGAACTTTAATTTATTTGCATAGTGTATTTTGTATTAAATGAGGGGAACTGATCAGTTAAAAAGAATGTGAAGTTTCTTCTTCTCCAACAGGAAGTCCTATCAATTAACTGTAAAAGTGATGGAATCAGTTAATGTCTATTAACCTTAAACCTGTGGCTGTATTATTTAGAATACTAAAAATAAAAGAACACTGTGGATCCTAGGAATAGACTTAGACAAACTGGAGACAATACACCAGAAAATAAAATGGTGTGAAAATAAAATGGTAGAAAATAAAATGGTTTGATTATAAAATAATAAAATAAATGGTAGAAAATAAAATGGTTTGATTATAGAAAACTTCTAGTTAACACTAAACAAAAAGTAGTTGATAACTGAGTTTGGGTGGTGAGTCTTGAAGGATTTAGAGGGAAGCTGAAAAATGAAAATATTCCAGATCAGCAGAATATAGAGAGAAGAAGCAGTGAAGCCATGGAGGCCTTTGTTAGAATGAAGAAATTCCTGAGGTAGCCAGTTCACAGATGAGGAGGAACAATGTTACAGCATAACAGGAAACAATGTTCAATAGGTTCACAGATCTTAAATGCATCATGGAGGTAGGATTATTATTAAGTTGTTAGGCAGTCACAAGAGCCACATATTCAAGGAAATAAATGCAGATTAGAACAGAGGGAGGAAGTCCTTAAAGAATTTATTTCTATAATTTAGTAATGAGATGCTAAAGATTGGGTCCAAGAAATATTGAATCTGAAGTGAATTTTGAAACAACAACAAAGAAAACTTGATGATTGGTGTGTATATTGGTTTTACCTTGTCCTGGGACTTTTAATAGACATTAAAGAAGAAACAGACCAGATGCAATGGCATACATAATCCCAGTGACTTGGGAGACTGAGGCAGGAGAATCCAAGTTTGAGGCCAGCCTTAGCAATTTAGCAAAGCCCTGTCTCAAAAATGGGGGTGGGGGTGGGGAAAGGACTAGGGATGTAGCTCAGTGGTAAAGCACTCTCTGGGTTTAATCCCCAGTATGAAAGAAAAAAAAAATAAACATAAACATAATAGACCCAGCCTAGTCTGTTTGTAGTACATGTTTTTGCTTATCGTAGTACCCTTCCACCCTAGTGTGTTAATGTACATAGAGAATATGTTAAAATAGACCAGTGTTTCTTTGTACCTGTGTGACATTTTGAACCAAATTGTAGATATATTTGTGCTGAAGGCACCGATGGACTGAAGGTGTAAGATATCTACAAATATTGTGTTTAGGGAAAAGGCTGGAACAGAATATAAGGTAGAGTAGGAAATATTTCTTCTGAGGGGTTGCTACCGATGTTCTCTGTACCTTCTCCCTCCTTCCCTTCCTCCCTGTACACCCTTTTTTATACCCTCCCTCAACTTCTCTGTTTCTTTATTCCTTCTTCCCTTTTGCTGCCTTCCACTTTTCATTCTTTTTCTTTCAAGTCTGTGACTCAAGTCTGCCTAGGTTTTTATTGGCACATATGGACATTGTTTTGTTCTAAACCCATTCATTCCATCAGATAATTTTCTGACCCTTATCATAAGGTAAGATTATTAGGATATTTTAAAGCATTATTTATGTTTTTATTACTACACAATATAATATGCCCAAAGAAAAGTGCATAAATCAGAAGTGTACCTCTTAACTTGTTATTTTAAGGTAGACATTCATATAACATAGACATTCATCACCTGGTTCAAGAAATAAAATATTACCATCAATCCAGAAGCTCCTAAAAGCTCGTTTATTGCTGCAGGTGTTCTCGTTCTTTTTTGGGTGTGTGTATGTGTGCGCACATGGGCGTGCTGGAGATGGTGATAAGCATATATTCTATCACTGACCTATGTCCTCTCCCAGCCCCTCTTCCTAAACTTTTGATGTCACTCCCCATAAATGTGTGTTGTCTCCCCCCTTCCGCACGTGTGGGCACTGATTGAGAGAAATAGTAAGCCACCTTTGAATTAGAATGTTAATTTGTCCCAGTTCTTTCCTGTCAGTCCTTTGATCCCTCTCTACTGCCTCAAAGCCTGTGTATATCATATAATAAAACATGTACATATCTACCCACTTAAAAAACCATCTAATAAATGGACACCAAAGGTCTTCTTCCAGAAGAAGTTTAAGTACTATCATAACCAGGTTAGACCTGTGCTCCATGTCCCTTTGCCTCTTGACTCTCCTGCCAATAAACTCAACCATTTAGAATTCTTGATTTTATAATGAACATGTATATAGCCACACATATTTCTGGAAATAAATAAGGTGTGAATTCACTAAAATAAACTTTCTAAAGACACATGAGGTTTTTTGGTGATGTGATATTTTGAATTTTTTATATAAAAGTCTAGTTTTTGTTTTGAAAGACTCTAAGATTCAAAATAGCCACCATTAAGGTTTTTAATAGTAGAGCTAATTGTTAAAATAACTTTGCAAAGAATATATTAGCTTGTGTTTGGGATAAATTTTAAATTATGTAGAGGTATTTAAAATGACATCTAACATACTGTTACATCTGGTATTATACTTTTAAAATTCAAAGTAGACAGGTGATTAGGTAATGTCAAGTTAAGCAACATAAAATGTATTTGGTGAAAATCCCCCTCCCCCATTTATTCTATTGGTAATCAAAATCTTTATGAAAGATAACAGTGTTAATTTAATGCAGATATAGAGCTAGGACAGCAGACTGAAATAAAGAGCCCAGAAACAGATCCACATGAATATGAACATTTAATTTAAGATAAAGTAACACTGTAGAACTTTTTATTGAGGATGATGTTTACTATAAATGGTATAGGACTGTTGGACATTAGTATAGAAAACATGAAAACTGATGCCCACCTCACAGAATATAAAAGATAAGATACAGATAGATTATAGACCTAAATATGAAAGACAAAAATATAAAGTTTTGAAAACTCTTATTTTTATGGAGTAGATAAGAAACAGAATTAATCTCTCAACTCAAAAACAAAATATTCTTATCTGCCTTATCTTCTTCTCCTCCAAGAAATGCCAGAAGCAATGAAATCAATTCACATTGTGAATTTTACTAAACTATGAAAAAGTGTTTGAATAAATTAGAGTAAATTTATTTTCCTTTCCTCCTTTGATATGCCTTTAAGGCCCAAATCCCCCTTTTAGTTTTTTTTTTTTCCCTTATGATTTATTCACATCATTTTTATAAAACTGACATTTCCTTTAAAACAGTATTGCATAAAACAGAAATTTTACTGTACTACCAAGCTAAAATTAATGCACGTGTTAAAAAGTTAAGCTATCTTATGTCTATATTCTTTCAGGGCAATTAAAGCATTTCAGGAGGTGCTTTATGTTGATCCCAGCTTTTGTCGAGCCAAGGAAATTCATTTACGACTTGGGCTTATGTTCAAAGTGAACACAGACTATGAGTCTAGTTTAAAGGTAGGTTGTTGGGTTTTTTTTTTTCCAAGATACAATGTCTCATTTCTGTTGTTTTTTTTTTTTTTTGGTTGTTGTTGTTTGTTTGTCGTTAAATATTAGAACATTGAGAAATGTTGGAATTTATATTGGCACTTTTAAAGAAAATTTGAAAATTTAGGTGATGGAACTATTTATCATCTGTGAACCAGAAGATATATAATGTTGGGTTTCAGGATACAAAGTAGTTATAATGCTAAGGTTTTCATGGTAACTAATTATATTGTTAAACCTGCATTTTGTTTCTAAGTTTTGACTAAGGTCTGTAATCAGAAAAGGGTGATGCACATCTGAGTACCCTCTTAAGTGATTTGCCCCTGTAGAAGTCAAAAGCAGCTACTTATGATTCTGTATCTGTGACCCAATCATTAACCATTCTTTGCATGATCTTAATAAAAATATGTCCAACTTTCCAGCAGGGCATGTTTTATGCCTGAATTGTAAAACGGAATATTCTCAAGGCCTGTGAACTGCTGGTTTGTAAGCATAAAGATTGTTGGGAAAAGATAATATGTTGTTGATTAAGTATCTTACTTCCTACCTGTGGAAGTTTGATATTTCTCCAATTTTTCTTTCTTCATTGAGTTTCCTGTGCTCATTGCATGCTATCTTGATTCTAAAGGTATGTGTGTGTGGGCAGGGTAAAGCAGGAAGAATAACTTTACAGTGGGTTATAATTTAAAGTAAGAAGGAGCTACTGAAGTCTTTTTTTTTTTTTTAACTACTTAAGATTGCCTAATTGTTTCGATTTTTAGTGTAGAACATTATATATATATATATTTTACCATTTATGAGTTTTTAAAAAACAATGCTGATGGTAGGAAAAGAGAGAGACACACAACCCAAAGTAGTAAGACAAGTAAATTGTGAAAAATGTAGATCACATTGTTTGAAGGTAAGTGCAGTTGAGAAATAGGTCCTAGGCTAACTGTAAACGGTATGGGAGAGTAAGGGCTGCCTGGAAATTAGCAATTTTCCTCATGCTTAGAGCAGCTAACTGTGGGATGTCCAGTGGATTTGAAATGAAAAATAAATTCAGATATGCTGCCTTGGATATTTTAACATCTCCTTTACAGTTTCCATTAGCTATCAAGAACTCTTAACATGTCTTATGTTACAAAATAAACTTATTTGAGCAATTCCAGTATTGTCACAACATGCCTATTATGTTGCAAAAGGTTATTTGGTAGCAGTTTGGTAAATGTTGCTCAGGAAATATATTTGTGGAGGGGGCAATTAATCAGATGTGGCCTGAATTATAGAATTTGACTACCTCTGAATACCAGTACAGTGGTATCTTAAATAATTTTATGGATGCAAATCTGTTTTCACCAAGGTGGCAATATTTAAAATCCCTTTAATCAGGGGAAATAGTACTCCATAACTAATTGAAAATGTCCTTGCTTCACTTATGCTGAACCAAAACATTTCTATATGCCACTTTTATTTATTCAAGAATAAGTGAAACCGGGGCTGGGGTTATAGCTCAGTGGCAGAGCACTTGCCTCACACTTGTGAGGTACTGGGTTTGATCCTCAGCACGACATAAAAAAATAAATAAATAAAATAAATAAAGATTGTTTCAATCTTTAAAAAAAGTCTCAAAAAAAAAAGAAAAAGTTAAACTCTGACAAACATTTAAGTCATGGTGATCTTAGCATTTATTAAAAAAAAAACTTGGTAGCTTTCTTATGACTGTTTCATTTGTATGAACATAGAAAAGAATTGTAAGAATCCTTATATTTCTCTTCCTTATAGTATGAAGGTTTCATTTAATGTTTTTTTAATCTCATCATGACATAGGCTTCCCCCGCCCTGGCATTGGCTTTTTAAGCCTCCTTTGTCCAGCATTCCTTGTTTATTTTAAGGAGAATTTGGGGCATCAATGTTTTTAGTTGGGGAGAAGGTATTTTGGTTTATGACTATAAGTACTTAGTCATGTGTGAGGGGGAGGTAGGAATCAGAAGGAATGATAGGCCTATTTCCCCTTAGATTGCTTCCAAATTTCCTGACTAGTACTTTTCTTTCATCTGGATAAATGTGGAACTTCTGTTGACCTTTCCACCATGTTAAGCTGTTTCCTAGCACAGTGTGTTGGTATAGGTGCTTCTTAGGCTACAACCTCAGGAACTCCAACACAAGCTGGCTAAAATGACAAAAAATAGTAGCTTCAGGATTGGTTGATTCATCTGATCTAAGATTTCATCAGGTATTCATTTTCTTTTCAGTACTGTATTGACTTATTCAGATAACTGGTTGCTTTCTTTGATAATGTAACATAATAATACTGTCTACCTCACAAGAGGTAAGATGGTTGCCATATGCAACCAAAGTGTAATGTTTCCTTTTTCATGTCTTATATAGAAAGACATCATAGAATAGTGGCTTATGTGCTTATCATAGTGCTTAATAAATGGTAATGATCATCATTTCATGGAAGAAAAAGATCCTGGCTTCCTGTTGATGTCTTCAAAAATATTTCCCCTTGTATCTCATTGGCTAAAAATAGGACACCTGGCCATTTCTAATTGATTTCCTTTTCAAAGGAGATGCAATTACGCTTTGATCAGGTGTGACCAGTGTTTGAGCAGGGTTCAAATGTTCAATATGAAATATACTGTTTGTATTTAATGGAGGAGTGAAAGTTAAGTAAAAAGGATATTTCATTGTGGGGGGGTGATGTAAACAATCTGTTCCTTATGGATCAGGTCATCTCTTATTTCCTTTCCCTCTGCCTGAAGAGGGATGTAACATATAAAATACTTCTTAGATGGTAACATATTTAAATAAAATAAAATTTATTTTCATAATAACTGTATTCTTTTTACCCACATAAGAAATGTATCCCAGGGTGTCCTGTTTTCTTTTTTTTTTTTTTAATTGGTTGTTCAAAACATTACAAAGCTCATGATATATCATCTTTCATACATTTGACTGAATTGGGTTATGAACTCCCATTTTTACCCCAAATACAAATTGCAGAATCACATCGGTTACACACTCAAATTTTTACATAATGACATATTAGTGACTGTTGTATTCTGCTACCTTTCCTTTCCCCTACTATCCCCCCTCCCCTCCCCTCCCATCATCCCTTTCTACCTCATCTGCTGTTGTTCAATTCTCTCCCTTGTTCCCCCCTCCCTTCCCCTCACATCTTCTTCTATGAAATTTTGTGTAACATTGAGGGTCTCCTACCATTTCCATATGCTTTCCCTTCTCTCTCCCTTTCTCTCCCCCCACTCGTCTTTGTTTAATGTTAATCTTTTCCTCATGCTCTTCCTCCCTGTTCTGTTCTTAGTTGCTCTCTTTATATCAAAGAAGACATTTGGCATTTGTTTTTTAAGGATTGGCTAGCTTCGCTTAGCATAATCTGCTCTAATGCCATCCATTTCCCTGCAAATTCTATGATTTTGTCATTTTTTATTGCTGCGTAGTACTCCATTGTGTATAGATGCCACATTTTTTTTATCCATTCATCTATTGAAGGGCATCTAGGTTGGTTCCACAGTCTAGCTATTGTGAATTGTGCCGCTATGATCATTGATGTGGCAGTATCCCTATAGTACGCTCTTTTAAGATCCTCAGGGAATAGTCCGAGAAGGGCGATAGCTGGGTCAAATGGTGGATCCATTCCCAGCTTTCCCAGGAATCTCCATACTGCTTTCCAAATTGGCCTCACCAATTTGCAGTCCCACCAGCAGTGTACAAGTGTACCCTTTTCCCCACATCCTCGCCAACACTTATTGTTGTTTGACTTCATAATGGCTGCCAATCTTACTGGAGTGAGATGGTATCTTAGGGTGGTTTTGATTTGCATTTCTCTGACTGCTAGAGATGGTGAGCATTTTTTCATGTACTTGTTGATTGATTGTATGTCCTCCTCTGAGAAGTGTCTGTTCAGGTCCTTGGCCCATTTGTTGATTGGGTTATTTGTTATCTTATTGTTTAATTTTTTGAGTTCTTTGTATATTCTGGATATTAGGGCTCTATCTGAAGTGTGAGGGGTAAAAATTTGTTCCCAGGATGTAGGCTCTCTATTTACCTCTCTTATTGTTTCTCTTGCTGAGAAAAAACTTTTTAGTTTAAGTAAGTCCCATTTGTTTATTCTTGTTATTAACTCTTGGGCTATGGGCGTCCTATTAAGGAATTTGGAGCCCGACCCCACAATATGTAGATCGTAGCCAACTTTTTCTTCTATCAGACGCAGTGTCTCTGATTTGATATCAAGCTCCTTGATCCATTTTGAATTAACTTTTGTGCATGGCGAGAGAAAGGGATTCAGTTTCATTTTGTTGCATATGGATTTCCAGTTTTCCCAGCACCATTTGTTGAAGATGCTATCCTTCCTCCATTGCATGCTTTTAGCCCCTTTATCAAATATAAGATAGTTGTAGTTTTGTGGATTGGTTTCTGTGTCCTCTATTCTGTACCATTGGTCCACCCGCCTGTTTTGGTACCAGTACCATGCTGTTTTTGTTACTATTGCTCTGTAGTATAGTTTGAAGTCTGGTATCGCTATACCGCCTGATTCACACTTCCTGCTTAGCATTGTTTTTGCTATTCTGGGTCTTTTATTTTTCCATATGAATTTCATGATTGCTTTCTCTATTTCTACAAGAAATGCCGTTGGGATTTTGATTGGCATTGCATTAAACCTATAGAGAACTTTTGGTAATATCGCCATTTTGATGATGTTAGTTCTGCCTATCCATGAACAGGGTATATTTTTCCATCTTCTAAGATCTTCTTCTATTTCTCTCTTTAGGGTTCTGTAGTTTTCATTGTATAAGTCTTTCACCTCTTTTGTTAGGTTGATTCCCAAGTATTTTATTTTTTTTGAAGATATTGTGAATGGAGTGGTTGTCCTCATTTCCATTTCAGAGGATTTGTCGCTGATATACAGGAATGCCTTTGATTTATGCGTGTTGATTTTATATCCTGCCACTTTGCTGAATTCATTTATTAGCTCTAATAGTTTCTTTGTAGAGCCTTTTGGGTCTGCTAGGTATAGAATCATATCATCTGCAAATAGTGATAATTTAAGTTCTTCTTTTCCTATTTTGATGCCTTTAATTTCTTTCGTCTGTCTAATTGCTCTGGCCAGTGTTTCGAGAACTATGTTGAACAGAAGTGGAGAGAGAGGGCATCCCTGTCTTGTTCCAGATTTTAGAGGGAATGCCTTCAGTTTTTCTCCATTCAGAATGATGCTAGCCTGAGGCTTAGCATAGATTGCTTTTACAATATTGAGGTATGTTCCTGTTATCCCTAGTTTTTCTAGAGTTTTGAACATAAAGGGATGCTGTACTTTGTCGAATGCTTTTTCCGCATCTATCGAGATGATCATATGGTTCTTATTTTTAAGTCTATTGATGTGGTGAATAACATTTATTGATTTCCGTATATTGAACCAGCCTTGCATCCCAGGGATGAATCCTACTTGATCATGGTGCACAATTTTTTTGATATGTTTTTGTATCCGATTCGCCAGAATTTTATTGAGGATTTTTGCATCTAGGTTCATTAGAGATATTGGTCTGTAGTTTTCTTTCTTTGAAGTGTCTTTGTCTGGTTTAGGTATCAGGGTGATGTTGGCCTCATAGAATGAATTTGGAAGTTCTCCCTCCTTTTCTATTTCCTGAAGTAGCTTGAAAAGTATTGGTATTAGTTCTTCTTTAAAGGTTTTGTAAAATTCTGCTGTATACCCATCCGGTCCTGGGCTTTTCTTAGTTGGTAGTCTTTTGATGGTTTCTTCTATTTCCTCAATTGATATTGGTCTGTTTAGGTTGTCTATATCCTCCTGACTCAATCTGGGCAGATCATATGACTTAAGAAATTTATCTATGCCTTCACTATCTTCTAATTTATTGGAGTATAAGGATTCAAAATAGTTTTTGATTATCTTCTGTATTTCTGAAGTGTCTGTTGTGATATTGCCTTTTTCATCCCGTATGCTAGTAATTTGAGTTCTCTCTCTTCTTCTCTTCGCTAGCATGGCTAAGGGTCTGTCGATTTTGTTTATTTTTTCAAAGAACCAACTTTTAGTTTTGTCAATTTTTTCAATTGTTTCTTTTGTTTCGATTTCATTAATTTCAGCTCTGATTTTAATTATTTCTTGCCTTCTACTTCTTTTGCTGTTGTTTTGCTCTTCTTTTTCTAGGATTTTGAGATGAAGTATGAGATCATTTATTTGTTGGTTTTTTCTTTTTTTAAGGAATGAACTCCAAGCAATGAATTTTCCTCTTAGAACTGCTTTCAATGTGTCCCATAGATTCCGATATGTTGTGTCTGTGTTTTCATTTATCTCTAAGAATTTTTTAATTTCCTCCTTGATGTCTTCTATAACCCATTGATCATTCAGTAACCTATTGTTCATTCTCCAAGTGATGTATGCTTTTTCCTTCCTTCTTTTATCGTTGATTTTCAGTTTCATTCCATTATGATCAGATAAGATGCATGGTATTATCTCTACTCCTTTATATTGTCTAAGAGTTGCCCTGTGACATAATATATGATCTATTTTTGAGAAGGATCCATGTGCTGCTGAGAAAAAAGTGTAACTGCTTGATGTTGGGTGGTATACTCTATATATGTCAATTAGGTCTAGGTTATTAATAGTGTTATTGAGTTCTATAGTTTCCTTATTCAACTTTTGTTTGGAAGATCTGTCCAGTGGCGAGAGAGGTGTGTTGAAGTCTCCCATGATTATGGTATGGTGGTCTATTAGACTCTTGAACTTGAGAAGAGTTTGTTTGACGAACATAGCTGCACCATTGTTTGGGGCATAAATATTTATGATTGTTATGTCTTGTTGGTGTATGGTTCCCTTAAGCAGTATGTAGTGTCCCTCTTTATCCCTTTTGATTAACTTTGGCTTGAAATCTATTTTATTTGATATGAGTATGGACACTCCTGCTTGTTTCCGAAGTCCATATGAGTGATATGATTTTTCCCAACCTTTCACCTTCAGCCTATGTATGTCTTTTCCTATCAAATGCGTCTCCTGTAGGCAGCATATTGTTGGGTCTTGTTTTGTGATCCATTCTACTAGCCTGTGTCTCTTAATTGGTGAGTTTAAGCCATTAACATTTAGGGTTATTATTGAGATATGGGTTGTTCTTCCAGCCATATTTGTTTATTTCTGTTACTAAACATGGTTTGTTTTCCTCTTTGATTATTTCCCCCCCCTTTACTGTCCTACCTCCCACTGTTGGTTTTCATTGTTATTTTCCATTTCCTCTTCCTGTAATGTTTTGCCGAGGATGTTTTGAAGAGATGGTTTTCTAGCTGCAAATTCTTTTAACTTTTGTTTATCGTGGAAGGTTTTAATTTCATCTTCCATCCTGAAGCTTAATTTCGCTGGATACACAATTCTTGGTTGGAACCCATTTTCTTTCAGTGTTTGAAATATGTTATTCCAGGATCTTCTAGCTTTCAGAGTCTGTGTTGAAAGATCAGCTGTTATCCTGATTGGCTTACCCCTAAATGTAATCTGCTTCCTTTCTCTTGTAGCTTTTAAAATTCTCTCCTTATTCTGTATGTTGGGCATCTTCATTATAATGTGTCTAGGTGTGGATCTCTTATGATTTTGCACATTCGGCGTCCTGTAGGCTTCTAGGATTTGGGATTCTGTCTCATTCTTCAAGTCTGGGAAGTTTTCTCGTATTATTTCATTGAATAGATTGCTCATTCCTTTGGTTTGGAGCTCTGTACCTTCCTGTATCCCAATGACTCTTAAGTTTGGTCTCTTAATGTTATCCCATATTTCTTGGATGTTCTGCTCATGGTTTCTTAACAGTCTTGCTGAGCTGTCTATGTTCTTTTCCAGTTGAAATACTTTGTCTTCATTGTCTGATGTTCTATCTTCTAAGTGTTCTACTCTGCTGGTAGTATTCTCCATTGAGTTTTTAAGTTGGTTTATTGCTTCCTGCATTTCTAGGATTTCTGTTTGTTTGTTTTTTATAACCTCTATCTCCCTGTATAGTTGATCCTTTGCTTCCTGGATTTGTTTGCGTAATTCATTGTCGAAGTGATCTTTCATTGTCTGATTTTGCTGTTTAATGTCTTCCTTGATACTCCAGATCATCTGAAGCATGTATATCCTGAATTCTTTATCTGACATTCCATCTGCTGCAGCTGTTACCTCTTCTAAAGTTGCGTTGACCTGCATTGCTTGTGGTCCTTTCTTTCCTTGTCTTTTCATACTGCTTGCGTATCTTTCCTGCAGGTGCGGGCGGCGGCTCTGCTCTCTCCTTATTCCAATTGGGGTGTCGTGGCTACCACGCCGGCAGGTCACTGGGCCTGTTCTGGGCGCTGGCGGCGGCTCTGTTCTGCCCCTACTCCAATTGGGGTGACGAGTGTACCACGCCGGCAGGCCACCGGGCCTGATCCGCCGGTCGGTTGCAGGTTTGCCTACCCTGCAGGCGCGGGCGGCGGCTCTACTCTGCCCCTACTCCAAATGGGGTGACGTGTCTGTCGTACCGGCAGGCCACTGGGCCTGTCCCGCTGGTCGGTCGCAGATCTGCCCACCTTTCGGGCACGGGTGGAGGCTCTGCTCTGCCCCTACTCCAATTGGGGTGTCGTGACTACCCCGCCTGCAGGACGCTGGGCCTGTTCCTGGCACGGGCGGCGACTCTGCTCTGCCACTACTCCAATTAGGGTGGTGTTTGTACCACGCCGGCAGGCTCCTGGGCCTGATCCGCCGGTCTGTTGTAGGTCTGCCTACCTTGGAGGCGCGGGCAGCGGATCTGCCCTGCCCCTCCTACCACGCCTGCGGACCCCTGGGTCTGATCTGCAGTTTGATCACTGGTCTGCTCACCCTGCGGGCACGAGTGGCGGTTCCGCTCCGCCCCCACTCCAATTGGGGTCACGTGACCACCACACCGGCAGGGCCTGATCCGGGCGTGGGAGAAGGATCTGCTCTGCCCCTACTCCAGTTGGGGTGACATGTGTACCACACTGGCAGGCCACTGGGCCTGACCCGCCCGGCTGTCACAGGTCTGTTTACCTTGCAAGCGCGAACGGCGGCTCTGCCCTGCCCCTCCTACCACGCCCATGTACCACTGGGTCGCGGGTCTGCCCACCTTGCGGGTGCGAGTGGCGGCTCCGCTCCGCCCCCTCTCCAATTGGGGTCACGCGGTCACCACGCTGGCGAGCCGCTGGGCCTGCTCCGGGCGCTGGCGGCGGCCCGGCTTCTCCCCTCTGGCTCAACGACAAATTGAGGAGACTCGGGTGACTGTGCCTCACCCCCCCTACCAGGAGACCAACTGCTTATGTCACCGCTGGTATTGATGAAGTTCTCTCCTCCGCCGCTTTCTGCTGACATCAGATCTCTGCCATGTTGGTATCCTATGCGAATGGCAGCATTTCGTTCCCCTTGCCGGGCAACCAAAGCAACGGGTGAGTCCTGACCGGCCCTCAGCAGGACCCGGACCGAGAAGCAGTTTCCGCGGGCTCCTAGCCCCGGGCCAGGGAAGTTCCGGGAGCCGGAACTCGGCCGCTCCGTGCTCGGTGTAAGCTCCTATAAGTGTAAGCTCCAAGAAGCAGTCCCCGCGGGCTCAGTTCCGGGAGCCGGAATTCGGCTGCTTAGTGCTTGTTGTATGCTCTGATAGGAGCAGGGTCCAAGAAGCAGCCTCCGCAGGCTCCGCGGGACGGTTCCGGGAGCCGGAACTCGGCCGCCCCGCGCTCGGTGTTCGCTCCGATAAGCTCAGGTTCTAAGAAGCACCCAGGCGCTGAACCCTAGCAATCTGTCTGCAAGCCGCAGGCGAATTGCAGCCTGAAATTACCTGATCTATGGCTGAATGAGCTGCGGTCAGTCGAAAACAGGGAAGGTGACGTCAGTTTACCAACATGGTGGCTGCTGGCCTCCTCTGTGGTCTGACCGGTGTGGAGAACCGAGATGGACCGCTTCCTTCCCCTGTCTTGAAACCAGAATTCAGCCCTGAGTACGGTGCTTGAACGGCTCTAGCCGCGGGGCGATTTGCTGAATAAGCAGTGTTACCCTCCGTGCGACTAACCTCTCGCGTTTGAGTCCCCGTAGCCGATCCTCGTGCGATGGAAATCCTTCCTCCAGGTTCCGGAGCACCCCACTATTGCTGGAAATTCCTAACAAGATAGCCTTTAGCCGTCCTGACTTGTCATACTCCCACACAGTGAAGCAGCACACGGGCCAGTATGCTATCATTACCTCACAAAAAGTACACTAATTTTGACAAAGTTTTATACAGCATCCCTAATTTTTACATCCTGGCAGACTTAAAATTATTTCCTTCAAGTGAAACTAGTAATACAAAATAAGATATAATAACACTCATATTCTTTGGTCAGTTAATACCAATGTATGTCTGATTTAGTGAAAATTATGTCACATTTCCCTGATGTTTACTTTTTTTTTTTTTTTTAAAGAGAGAGAGAGAGAATCCTTTAATATTTATTTATTTTAGTTCTCGGCGGACACAACATCTTGGTTTGTATGTGGTACTGGGGATTGATCCCAGGGCTTTGTGCATGCAAGGCAAGCACTCTACCAACTGAGCTAGATCCCCAGCCCCTGATGTTTACATTTTTAAATATTCCTAAGATATGTTAGCTTTAGAACTTTTTTGGATTTTTAAGGGTAGAGTAAAATGGGAACTTGCAGATGGTTGGCTAGGGTACCAAAATTAAAAGTCTCCTTAATATTTGAAGATTGTAAGTGCTGATGGAAGGGGTTAGTATGAAAGGGATAGGAAGATGAGAATTACAGAGATAGTTCAAAGGAAGCAGGTTGAACTCAGATGAGGCTTGTGTGTTAGCATGAGACCTTACCAGGAGTTGTTGCTTCTTGAATGGGTAGATAAATGAAATGGCACAGGCTAAAAATGAGTAAACATGTGCTCAAAATGTAGGCAGGGAAAATTAAAAACAAACAAATAAAAAAAGCTGGTTTTATTTATCATCTCTTAAGATAGGATATTTTCCTATACAAAACCAATGCTGTGTTTTTTTCTCTCAAGATACCCCAGCTCATCGTCACTTGATTCAGCCTGTCTCCCTCTAAGTTATATTTAACATTAAATTTTGTTCTTTTTTTCTATTTGGTGGTACTGGGGATGGAACTTGGGGCTTCTGCATGATGCTAGGCAAGTGCTCTACCACTAAGCTACATCTCTAGCCCTTTAAATTGTTTTTTTCTTTTTTGAGAAAGGATCTGGCTAAATTGCCCAGACTGACCCTCAAATTTGGGATCCTCCTGCCTTCGTCTCTGAGTAGCTGGAATTACAGGCGTCTGCCATTGTATCCGGCTTGACATGAAACTTCTGAATGGAATAGCAATTCCACCTTTCTTTTTACCTTACTCTACTCTGGGAAATACTTCATTTTCAGGTACCTGATTTGATCTCATACCCTGCATAAGACCCAGGAATTTTATTGTCATATTTCTTATGCCA
This sequence comes from Marmota marmota marmota, assembly GCF_001458135.2. Taxonomy (NCBI): domain Eukaryota; kingdom Metazoa; phylum Chordata; class Mammalia; order Rodentia; family Sciuridae; genus Marmota; species Marmota marmota. The sequence goes on from NW_026000249.1 coordinate 32,193,678, forward strand.
GTGTATTAAGGCAGAAGGATTGAGTAAAGGCATGATATGTACCTTCTCTTCAAAACCACTTTTGAAATCTTTGAAATGCCTCCTGTCTTTCATTATTTTCTTTATTAATGTAGAATGCCCAGACCATTAGTTTCATATAATTAAGATATTGCGAACTCATGTCTACTGTAGAAATACTTGCTGAGAATTTGAATATTAGTTATTACTTTAATTTTATCCATGCCTTAAGTTTCTAAAATAGTGATGTTTCTTTGTAGATGTTTTCAGTATATTTTGGTTCAGTTGTCTGCAGGTAATGAAAGTTGATGTTATTTCTCCATACCTGCCCTGTCTTTATGATGCTTAGTAATTCACTCTTCCATCTGGCATTTTGAAAATTCGATTTTTGAGTGGTTTGATTTGAGGGATGGAGAGAGGCCTCATTCATGTGACTCCTTCCCTTTTATAGGGAATTGGAAAAATCCGCTCATCCCCAAAACTTAGAAGAACATGGAGGGAACTTTAAAATGTAAGATTTAATCTTTATCATGAGATTTGTCCTAAAACCTGGTACCAAGTACAGAAAGAAATTCTTCAGAAAAGGATCTACAGAGTTTTGGCATGTCATAGATCTGTAGAGTATTCATAGGAATCATGATGTAGAGAGAGAGAGAGAGAGAGAGAGAGAGTTGTCATTTACGTTTTTTTTTTACTTGAGTTTCGTCTGGTATTGGTTAGCAACATCACTACAGTTAGGCTCCACTCTACAAATTAAGCTTATTTTTCATTACTTCTGTATTCATCTTTCAGTGCCTCACTGAAGCAACTCTTAATAAGTTTCTTTCTGGATAAACTTAAGCAGACACTAAAAAAATATTAGGGCATTATTCTGGTAGTCATAAGAAAAATTTCTTACTATTTGTGACATTGTATTTCTTCCTTCAGATAACTATTGGTTTTATTTGTTTATTTATTTATTTATTGTAGTTGTTGATGGACCTTTATTTATTTATTAATTAATATGTGGTGTTGAGAATCGAACCCAGTGCCTCACCCATGCTAGGCAAGCGTTCTACCACTGAGCCACAACCTCAGCCCACTATTGGTTCTTTATACATAAAAGACATAAGAGTTTGCTTGGCTTCTTATGGTTGGCAGGAGACTGGATTATGATTGGGGAACCTGCAAGCCACTTCTTTTCCTTCCAGTCATTGGCAGTAGAACTCTGTTTTCACTTTCATATAATGTCACTGTTTTTTTTTTTTTTATAAGAAAATGATCACTGCTGTTTATTTTGTTTTCTGTCCATTTTCCCTTACTTGTGGAAAAAAAAGGTCTTTCCCTTGTTTTTTCTTTTTTCTACTTTTCATCAGTTTGTACTTTACCTTATAATCTTTCCTAGATATTATTATCTGATTATCTATCCTAACTGGTTTATCTAGTTATTTAATAATGCTCTTTCTGCTTCCTGTACTTACCCATTTTTTTTTCTGTTTAACATTTATTTTTTGCATTGCATTCTATTACATGTCTCCAATATATAAAGTAGTAAAAATGTCTGAAATACTTATTACTAAAATGCATGTTTGTAAAGGACATGGCGTATATATGCAGTAACCATGCTGTTTGGTACTGAGGAGTTACTCGGGTAATTCCAAGTTCCCCATGTCACAGATTTCTGTCTTCCAATATATTTGAGTGCAGAATTAATTTCTAATTAAAAAGTGATTTTTCGTATTTATCCATAACAACTTGCATTTTATAGTTATATTTGTCTTTTTAATATTTATTATTTAGTTTTTGGTGGACATAATATCTTTATTTTATATTTATGTGGTGCTGAGGATTGAACCTAGTGCCTCATGCATACTAGGCGAACACTCTACCACTGAGCCACAACCCCAGCCCCTGTATTTGATTTTGAAATGCATTCAATTTATCTAATGTCACATGAAACAAAATGTTGTGTTCCAAAACATTTTTTCAGTTCAAATTGTTTTAGTATCATCTTTATAAAATATATATCATGTTCACCATGTTGTTTATGTACATATCAGTCTTATTCTGATATATATGTAAATTGTTAACTAGATGGAAGGAGCTTGAAAATGAAGTCAGCTCATATTCAGTTATTTGTGCACGCAGATTGGACACGCACCAGCACCAGTTTTTAGCAATTTCTAGTCAGTTACATACCTATACTTTTGTAAAATATGATAGTAATGAAGAATTGAGAAGCTAGGGAATAAAAAATAAAAAAAGATGAACAAGAATGTAGGATAAGTAGGTTCTCAGTACATGGATGAATGGGCAAAGAGGAAGATCTCTAATCTAGAGATCTTAAGGAGATATAATAACTGACTCAGTGTGGGGAGAGGTTCCCCATTTATTTTCTTGGATCATTATATTGTTAACTAAAGTACCGCATAGAGACAGTACAAACAGGTTTTGGGTTTAGGAGGTGAATATGCTCTGAAGGGACATATTGAGTTGGGGATACCTGAGGGTATCCAGTGTTGTTGTACGCAGATTTAAGTCTGGAGCCAAAAATCAGAGCTAGAAATAAGATTTTGAATATCTCCAAAATATAGTGTGTTTTGACTTCCTTTTGGTTAATGAAATTTTTAGAAGAGAGCAGACCGGTTGAAATCTCAAAGGAGGAGCCTCTTTTTTGAGTGAACATTGCCAGGATCTGTTACTATTAGGAGGTTTTTGGTGTGTAGTGGAGTCTACCCTAGGAGCACTTGTAATAACTTTGTATTAAAAAAAAAGAATCAGAAGAGCTGAGTTTGAGGACTTTGACAGAACAGTGTGATTTAGATCAGTGTGGCCAGGAATGTGTCTTACAAGCCCTATTGGAAATTACCATATTCATTCAGAGACCAAATCCCTGAAGTAAAGACCATCATATCCTAAGGCACTTTCCTGTTCTCATCCATTTTATCATAGACTTAATTTTAGAAATCGCATTTGTTTGTTTTAAGTCATACTTTTACAAGTGTGGCACAATGAAAAAGAAAAAAAAAATTACCTTTGATTTGCAAGAGTATCTGTCACACCTTCACTTCTCTCACTTAAATGATTCAGAAAACTCCATTTTGTAATGACTCCATAAAAATAAGCTCTTTTCTCATCTTGAAGTAATTTATAAAAAAATTTTCCTTACTGTTCATTTTTTCCCCCCTAATTCATTGTGGAGTTGTCTTTGTGTATTCCCAGGGCAGATTAATTTTTTAGAACTTTTATTAGCACATTAATTTTAGTGAACTTTGTAGATGTGTGAGTATTTATACAGAGTAAAAGTTGGTAAAAGCTTGTTGCCAACATGTTATTCATAAAAACCCATGTCTACTTTTAATTGAATATAGACAGCAGTATTGACTGCATACACCTTATTTATATGATCTGAAACAAAGGCCTCTATGGACAAGCATACATTTATTTATTTCTTTTTCTTGATATAATGTTCCATTTCATTTTTTAATGTTTCTATTATTGCATTATAGTTATACATAGTACATAATAGTGAGGTTCATTTTGACATAATCATATAAGCATGGAATATAATTTGTTATATTTCAGTCCTCAGTACTTTCTTTTTCCTTCCCTTTCTCCCTCCCTCTGTTCCCATTCCTCTACTCTACTTCTGTTTTTTAAAAATTATTATTTCCATGTAGACTCTTTGTACAATTGTACAAACATGGAATATATCTTATTCTAGTTAAAGTCCCATTCTAATGGATGTACATGGTGGCGGTATTTACTGTGTTGTTTTCATATATCTACATGGGAAATTACGTCAGATTTATTCCATTGTCTTTCCTTTGCTTATTCCACTTCCTTTCCTTCCACCACCCACCCCACCCTTGATTGTGAGTTAGCTTCCACATATCAGAGAAAACATTCAACTTTTGGTTTTCTGGGACTGGCTTACTTCACTTAGCACGATAGTCTCCAGATCCATCCATTTGCTGACAGAAGTCACAGTCATTTCTTCTTTATAGCTGAGTAATACTCCATTGTGTATATAGACCACATTTTCTTTGTCTATTCATCTGCTAAGGGTAGCTGAGTTGGTTCCATAGCTTAGCTATTATGAATCGTGCTGCTGTAAACATTGATGTAGCTACGTCACCGTAGTATGCTGATTTTAAATTCTTTGGATATATACTGAGAAGTGAGATAGCTGGGTCAAATGAGGGTTCCATTTTTTGAGGAATCTCCATACTGCTTTCATAGTGATTGTAGTAATTTGCCATCCCACCAACAATGTATACCTTTCCCCCCGCATTCTCACTAACATTTATTGTTACTTATATTCTTTTTTTGTTTTATTTGTTCTTTTTAGTTATCCATGATAGTAGAATTCATTTTGATATAATTATACAAGCATGGAATATATCTTATTCTAATTAGGATCCTATTATTATGAATCTATATGATGGTGAGATTCACTATGGTGTATTCATATATGTACATAGGAAAATTATGTCTATTCATTCCACTGTCTGCTGGGAGCCATTAGCCAAGTAGGTATGACAATTTCCTTGCCAGCGTACCCCATGTTGCTGACATTTTGCAGTGACATTGAATATAGGTGACCTTGCTCAAGGACCAGGGCGGATNTGTCTATTCATCTACAGACGGGCACCTAGGTTGGTTACATAGCTTAGCTATTGTGAATTGAGCAAGCATGCAATTTAAAAACTAAGAATAGTGTCATTTAACTCTGGTGATGCATTGGAATAATTTGCAGAAGTTTTTTTTTTTTCTGATTTTTACGGTGTTATACCCCAATACACTGAATCGGAACCTCCTAGACTGGATCTGGAATCCAACATTGCTCTAAATTAATGATTCCTAAATAAAACATAATTTGTCAATTAAGAAAAGTTATTTGATTGCTTGTCTTCAGGATCAGGAACACAGTTGAAGGATTCTGCAATGAAGAAGATTCATAAGATAGTCACAAACTATGCAGCTAGAAATAAAACAATTTAAGAGAAAGTCTTGAAACTCAAGTTTTACATGTAATCACATGAATATAGATTTCCCTCCTTATTTAGAAATCAAATTCCATAGGCTATAAGAAGCAAAATAGTATAACATAATTTTGGAATACTGAACAAGTCAGAGCGTTTTAAAACAAAAGTTGGCTTTGGTAATAAAGATGTCAACAGAAATTGTAATGAATCAAATCTTGTGAAATTGGATCAGTAGTGCTTTATGAAAAGAGAATCACAAGGCTGGGTATGTAACTCAATGGGAGAGTGCTTTGCCCAGCATGCACAAGACTCTGGGTTCAGTCCCCAGTACCACAAAAACAAAACTAAAGAGAATCACTGTAATGTTAAAAACACATCTTAGATGAATCTTCTGCTTGGAAACCAATTTTCTGTAGACTGTTTTTTGCAGGTTTGTATACAGCCTTTGAACTTCACAGGCCTCCATAATAACTGTTTTACACAGCAGTAGTCACTTTAAGGGCTGCAATATTTTGGTGTGAGGTGCAGATGTTTCCGAGTTTCTGTTGATTGCAGGGATAGGCTCTGAATATTTACCATGATATTTTCAGGTTTGTGGGCTGGTTACTATAATTGATAGTCCTTTCCCTTGATTTATATGTCAATAGGTACATCTGTTTTGCATCTGACTTAGATATTGGAAATGAAGCTATGAGATCATGTTATCCCCATCCTGTTCCCTCATCTGTCTTTAGTGTGATGAAAGGTGTGTCTGTGTTTTTCATTATGTGGAATAGTTTTGTTGGCTGTTCTTAAGTTTCTTAAAACACTTAATAATTATTCTGTGTGTTCTTTCATTCTCATGCATGCTTTTGAATGTGTATTCTTTATTGTGTCATTTTTCTGTATTTATTGTTTGGAAATATTTGAAATTTCATGGTGTTGTAGGTTTGAAATGGTAACTCAGTAACCTGATTGCTGATTTTAAGATTTGAAAATAATTACATAAAATGTGATCAAAACTGTTCCTGTCAGGTTTCATTGTAGGATCTTGAATGCTCATAGATGTTCTTCCTATGGATTTTCAGTGAAGTAGTAAAATTATAGTACCACCATCTTGAAGGCTATTTCTTCTGAGATCAGCGTACCTTTGATGCCTTAGTTAGAAAAGGTTTGTCTTCTATCTAAATATTAATTGTCTGCAGGATAGATTAGACTTAAATATATAATACAATCTGAATGGGTGACTGATGTGTTGTTCTTTTTGTTTAGAGGAAAGCAGTGGATTGATTATAAAAGCATACTTTGCTTTCATAGTATTCACATCTTAAAATAGTCTGTTTTCTATTGCTATGGTAGCATACTAAAGGGATGTTTGAAGACACACAATCTGCTTAGTACACTAAGAGAAAATACTAGCAGTTCTCAAAGTGTTCTTATGTTGGGAGTTTTTGTTATTATTCAGTCAGTTGTGGGAAAATTTTTCACTTTTGTTTATCATTGTGTCCTTAGTGTCTGCATTGTCTTTATGGCATTATAAGCTCTTAAAAATATTTGTAAAATAGATTAAGTCTTTAATTTTTAAGGGTTATAGTCATTTTTGTTAGTAATTGATTCCATTCAGAAGATGTTACAAACTTAAGAGTAATGCAAGTGTAGGCTAACTGTGCATGCACATAACAGACATTTGTGAATGAATACATGAGAGCTACTGTGTTCATACCAAATGCTACTAATTTCTCTTTCTTTGTAGCATTGGGTAGCTGATATTAGTTTATTCTTATTAATTGAAAGTTCTAGTTCACCAAATGCAATGTTGTTAGTTCTGCATTGAAATATAGAACTTAAAACTTGGTGATAATTATTTCTCTTAATAAAAAGAAGTTCTGTGGGGGTTTACAGCTAGAAGCTGTCATCATGAATATCACTGATTTGTTCAGAAGTTATAAAAAATTACAACTTTTAAATGTTTGGATTATGGATAGAAATGAGTTTATTGTGTATGTGTTTTAAATATGGTTTGTACTTTGGCTGGCTGTTTATTACTTTTAATGCTGAAAATTTGTGGAGGCTCAGAGGCATATACGTTCAGTGTTTTAGAAGTGTTCAAAGAGAGTTACTCACCTTGTGTTTTAACTTAATATTTTTATGTCAACTCTTGTGCTTGTTGCTTATCTTAATTTATATACGAAGTTTAATGTTGCCAAACTATCAGAAGTCACCAAGTATTCATAATAATTTACATTCTTAAAAATTTGTGTTGTAAAAAAAGTCTGTGTTATATACATTGATGTTAACATGTATTTTCTGAATAGGCTTCTGATATTATAAATGGATACTTCATATATTAGTGGCTTAATATTGTCTGAGGAATTAAATTTTACACAGACATTATATTTCATTAGATTAGCTTGAACAGAAGCTATTGAAAAGGTGCTCAAGTATAGTAATTATGAAGAACCAGTGAAGGCAGATAGTTTTATCCTCTATCATAATTTTTATAGTGCTTTTTGTTTTTGGAGATTAAAAAGTAGTGTTCTGATACTAATGCCATTGTACTTCTACTTGCAGTTTCAAATGGTTATTCTATTTAAACTGTGTTGTAATACTTCCTGTTTATGTAAAGACTTAAAAATCTGAATTTTTTTTTCATATAAATAAAAATACATATAAGATAACTTAATAAAATTAATTCTTTAAATTCTCCATTCTTGACTATCTCAAGAAAATAACCTAACAACCTGTCAGTATTCAGCAATAAATTTTTAAAATAATTCTAGTTGGTTGCCAGAACATTTTATTTGCATAACATAGTTTTAATATTATATCTTACATACCTGAAAAATATTTTGAGATACTTTTTTATGTGACTCTAAATTTAGTACATTAATTTTCTTACTCTCCTCTTGCAGCATTTTCAGTTAGCTTTGGTTGACTGTAATCCCTGCACTTTGTCCAATGCAGAAAGTAAGTATTAAGTACTATAGTTTTCTCCATGTATTCCCATCACTTTATCTCAAATAATAACAATCAATTGTAGTAATAATGTTAGTGGTAAATTCTGTGCAATTCTTTGAATTCTAGAATTATTGAATGTAACTGTATTGGTTGCTATGACTACTTATACAAATGGAACATATGAGACCAGATATTGTGAACAGCCTGTGTCTAAAATAGGCCAGTGAAACAGGTTGTTGTATTAAAATTATCTGTACTAATGAACAAGATTGATTTGTGTATGTATTAATTATATTGTAGATGAATTATTGAGATGTAAACTAGAGTTTTTCAGCCATTTAGGAAAAATGAATATATGAAGATTCTTATTGTGGTAGCTCACTGATTCTGCTGTGTGATATCAAAATTAATGGTAATTATTGAGGCATACTTTGACTTTTGTTATAGTTTTACATATCATTTACAGAAGTGACGTTTTTCAGTTAATTTAGGAAGAATGTGTTTGTGAAGTATGCTCTGACACAGTGGCTTTCTTCAGTTATTTTCTACTTCTGTATATTTCCAAAAGCAGATTGGGTGGTGGTTGTTGTTATTATTAGTTTACCAGTAAGTATGTTTCAGTGTATTTGCTTATTTAGTGACTTTAAAGAATACAATAAATGACTTAAAAGATTTTTCATTGGATTCAAGCTGAATTTGTAAACAACTTTTCTTACTTGAAAAATAAAAATTTTAGAGTAAGAAACTAATTCTTAATGAAAATTTTATGTCAGTCAAAGGATTCTAGAATTTAGAAAGTCAGTATTTGCTATAATATTTTCTTCTCCTTTTTTTTTTTTTTTTTTTTTTTTTTTTT
>NW_026000249.1:32202455-32229955 GCF_001458135.2 Marmota marmota marmota
CCCTCCCTCTTTTTTCTTTTTCTTTTTCTTTTTTGACAAATCAGGGATAAGAACAAAATAAGGACCCAGGGAAAAGTAATAACAGGTGGGAAACCATTGTTGCTTCTCTGTCTGAAGTAACAGAGGAAGCAAATGACTGAGCTTAAGGATACAGCCAGCTCTTCTGTGACTCTCATCTCTTGCCTATGCAACATTAGAGACATGAGTTAGTGAAAAGTAGTCTCAAAAAAGAAAAGTAGTCTCAGTGTTTAGAAATGCATAAGAAAATTGTTGGATCAGTGCAAAAGCTGTGAAGTTTTGGATTAAGACATGGCAGGGAGGCCTGGGGATGTAATTCAGTGGTAGAGCTCTTGCCCAGCATACACAAGGCTCTGTTTTGGATCCCCAGCACTGCAAAGGAAAAACTGCGACAACAAATCATAGTATAGGCTAAATCCTTGCCTATATCAGACCAATTATCTCATATTTCTACTAAAGACAATTTCCTGAGGTGGTAAAAAAGAATTCTGTTTTCTTTAAATGAAACTCAAGATTTGGTACTGATTTGCAGTGTATTTGCAGAATTAGTGGCAGAAAGGTAACAAATGCAGCGTTTTATAGTTTCTAAGATAAGGTTAGATTTGAAAGATAATTTGTAACTCATTGATATAGCAATTTATAAAGTGCTGATTAATACTTTTTCTTTAATTAAATGTCCAGGTTATATAAACCTTCTGAAATACAGTTCCTTAAAATTTTGTAAAAATTAATTTATGGGAATAAAAAAGCAACTAGTATATATTTAATTCATTCTAATACCTTAACACTAACTTGGTCACTGCTTGTTAGTTTGAGTAACTTTGAGGGACATCTCACAAATGTCAAATTAAATATTTTGGTAAATCCTCGGTATAATCTACTCTGTCAAGGTTAAATTTCAGTTGTGGATCATTACTCTTGAGAGGAAAACCCTGACATAAGTAGAATGAATGCCATAGGGCAGGCAACTTTCATGTGGAAGAACATCTTTAGGTCTACTGTGCCTCTCTTTCTCTTGATTATTGAGAAGGGAAAACAGGAGGTAGGCTGACCAACATTTATTTTGTTCATGACTGAAGAATTTCCCTGGACTTTTCATATACTTGAATGGTTATTCACTCTAATGGAAGGGCACATGCTTTAGACTTTTAGGCCATTATAATACAGTTGATGTGGGTATTCTGTATGCTTACTTGATAACCATGATAAAAGCAGATGTCTTGCAGAGCACCAACAATTGCAGAGTACCTATTTTGAGCCAATATTACCGTTTTAGATACCAGGTTCTTTTTTGTTTTTGTAAAGCTTATTTTTTTTAAATTATTTCATGTCATCACCGATTTACATATACTATAGACCTTCATTATTATTTGAAATATGTCAAGACTACATAGTGATACTAGAAAGATCAGAAGTATAAATCATAGGACTGGAGGTGTGGTTCAGTGGTGGAGTGCTCTCCCAGCTTACACAAGACACTGTGTTACATCCCTAGCACTGCAAAAACAATACATGAATTATAAAAAGTAAAGTGAACTTTTAAAACCATTTCTGCTGGAGATACTTAATGATGACTCATTTGTATAATTTTAAAAATAAGTGAATACTTTTAGTACTTCTAGAGCTTTGTAAGAGTTGTCAATTACAGTTTATGGCATGAAACATAGAATCATAAAAAGTAGAATCAGTGATGTGAGACTTTTATTATATAATTGCCTCTTGGAATAAAGTTGTTTTTTTTCAACTATTTTATTCTAGAAAATATTAATTTCTGAATTAAATTCAATTTCAGAACTTTTTATGACAACATTTGCTAAAATTTTCATTTCATTTGAGACTAGCCAAGTAGAGTTTTTTTTTTTTGTAATTATACAGTTATACTCCACTTTGAAGAGAACTTCTAAGAATTTAAATGTATGAAGGTTTTCATGCTACAAAGGATGACATTGAATTTAGAAACTCATGAGATAATGAAGTCTTATTCAGAAGGCTTGGAACAAAGCCTAGAGAAAGTAGTAAGAAGATGGCTAGCTGCTGATCTTTTTTATTCCCCCCTTACCACCATTGTTAGAGGAATAAGAATATTGAGGGAAATAGGCATAGATTTTTCCATCCCTTTCATGTTCTCTTAACCTGTAACTGTCTCCCTCCAATGATGTAATGAGGTGAGATTTGACTGAGAGCTACACTGAAGTAGTGAGTGAGGAAGAAGCCCTCAAACCATGAAGGTAAATGAGAGATAAATACTATAACTTCTGTTATTATTTTTGAATTTCACAAAAGCTGTTTTTCATCTTCTCAAGATGATTTTTAAATTTTGCTTCATATCCAATTAATGTGTGATATTTAACTTTACAGAGAGATGTAGTACTTAAAGGAGATTTTGTTATTCAAGAATGAAAATCATAGAATCGAAGTACCATTAGAAAGTTTGGGTTTCTGGCTCATTTTTACTTTTGTTGAGTAATTATTCTGTGGTAGTATAGTATCAGGAAGAGTTGGAAATAAAAGCTGAGATATTCAGTTTTACTTTATTTTCAACATTACTTACTAATCTTGAAACTGTTTAATATTTGACTTCAAAATGGGTTCTCTCTCTCTCTCTCTCCCTCCCTCCCTCTCTCTCCCTCTCTCTCCCTCTCTCTCCCTCTCTCTCCTTCTCTCCCTCCTCCCCTTTTCGGTACTGGGGATTGAACCCAGGAGTGGTTAACCACTGAGCCACATCCCCAGCCTTTTAAAAGATATTTTATTTAGAGACGGGGTCTCGCTAAGTTGCTGAGGCAGGCTTTGAAGTTGTGACCTTCCTGCCTCAGCCTCCTGAGCTGCTGGGACTACCACCACGATGCTCGGTCTTCCTTCTCTCTTTAAATGATGAAGTCCATCTAATTCTGAAGAGTTAAAAAAGAAAATCAAAAGCTCAATTCCTGTGTGTGTTACTGTCATTGTCATCCTGACTTATGATATTGTAAATATCATATTTCTAGAATATGGTACATAGAAAAAAAATCTAGTGGCTTTGTTTGGCTTTAATATGTTTTAATGAAATATTGATTTTACTATATTTTCTGATATAACTTAGATTTTGAATACCATGTTTTGAAATGTATAGTTTATAAAGGTTTTCTCTTATTTGCTTAATGTTGCCACTTTGAATTTTGTAAGACATATGCTTGTGTGCTCATGTACTATAGATATTAATGCTAATTTAATAATTGAAAGAAATTTTACTTGATAATGAATGACCAAAAATGAATAAATGTAATTTCTTATTGTGTTTGTTCTTTAGTATGTTTGTGTATTTTTTTATTAAAAGCAAATAACAGTTATATTCCCCTATTATTTAAACCTATACAACATAGGCTGTTTATGTTTTACATTTTATGATATTCTTACTTAATTTACCCCAAACTTTGTTGTGTTGTTACTGATTTTTTTTTTATTTTCCATCATCTTTTGCAGTTCAGTTTCACATTGCCCATTTATATGAAACCCAGGTAAGTGTTTTAACTTACCCAATTTAAAATAGAACCAAACAAAAATGATCACTTATATAGGTTTTAATGAAATTAATTATATACAGATAATTTTAATGGATTTCTGGTCATTACCTCTTACATAAATTTTATATTTATTGAAAGTACCAATGTTGCTTAGTTAAACAGTTATTACACAGTGTATACCCAGAAGTTTGATTTAATATGGCTTGCCTCTAAACTTTATTTGTAAGCTCAAATGGCTGTATTTAAGATTTCTGTTATTTGTAATGCAAAGTGCCTCATTTTCTTTCCAAATGTTGTAGATGCTTGTTTTAATGCATTGTTTTTAAATAGTTTTTTTCACTTTTTCTTAAAATTTGAAATAGTTCTTCTGTGTGTCAGTGTTTGGAAGGCATATTGGAGTCAACTTTTTGTCATTACCATTACTTATGTGGTTATTTTATTTTCAAAACTTTTTCAGTTTAATTTTAGAACATTTTGCTTCTGTGTATTTCACTTATTGCTTAGTTGTATAATAAATGGTGTAACACATTTACTTAAGGCAATACAATAGAAAATCGGTTATAAATTTTTATGAGAATAAAGATTAGGTAATAATAATTTGTATGAAACAAATTTTTCAACTGCTTTAGAAGAAAAAATGTGCTGATCATTATATATGTACATTATTTCTATTTTGATGCTTTGCCCCAAGTGTAACAATAAGGCAAGTATATGTATGCCATGCAGCTCATACCTAAGAAATAGAAGATCCTACTATACCCATTTTTTATACAACTGTGGGATATAATCAAATACTTTGAGATAAAATGCTGCTGTTTCCTAAACCCAGCTTTGAAGCAGAATCATTTGGGGATTTTACAAGCCAATCTAAAGTCAACACAGTTAACCTCAAAGAGCCAAGTTTGTTGGTATCCCTACCTGTAGCCCCCGCTACTTGGAAGGCAGAGGCAGGAGGATCACTTAAGCCCAAGAGTTATAGATCAGGCTAGGCCACATAGTGGGACCCCATCTCAAAAATAATTAACATCAGAATTCCTTGTGCTAGCAATACCACCTTAAACCCACATACCCACAGAATCAAAGTTGATGGATGCTCAGGTTGATTTCTAAACACCCCCGCCACCCCAGCTTTTCTAATTCTTGATATGATCTGTTTCCAGCTAACTATACATTTTCTTACCACCTTCTTCTTTTTTAATGTTATTGTATTTTTTGTACCTTTATTTAATTAATTTGTTTTTATGTGGTGCTGAGAATCAAATCCAGTGCCTCACATATGCTAGGCAAGTGCTCTACCACTGAGCTACAACTGCAGCCCCTCACCTTCATTTTTAATGAATATTTTTGCTGGAGTTGGAATTCTGTTTATTTGACCACTTTCAGATTTGTATTCCGTTTTCTTCAGACTTTGTTTCTTATGAAAATTTGTCTGTTGGTCTTATTGTTTAATCCTGTTAAGGTAATATGAGGACAGGTCCTTGTCCCCCATTGACTCTTTCATTTGATAAATTTTTATCATTCAGATTAAATAAAATCCAAAGAGCAAAATTTGTAACAAGCAGGGTGTGTGATTATTGGGAGACAAGAAGATGACACTATAAGCATACGAAAGGATTGAGATCTCTACTCCAGTGATTATAACAAGGATTTCCATTTTTCAGGTGAACAGTTGAAGAAAAGCAAAATGGCTTGTCTACTTACCTATAAAATTGTAGCTTTTACACTTCAACCAGTTTATACCAACAGACCTTGTTTATGTATATGGATTTTTAAAATATAAGTAGTCAAATGTGGTTAGCGGCTGCTGCCAGGTACAAAATAGTTAATGGGTGTTTATAAGAAGTTGTCTTCTCACTAATAAATGAAGATGAAATTCAGTATCATTTTGTGATCCCTGAGGGCCCTACCTCCACATTACCTTCACAGTACTAAACAGTAAGATCATAAATAAAACATATTTATGGGTTATCTCTATCTACTATGGTTAAAGAAGCCCTCTCTGATAGAAACTGTTTGGATTGAGTCCTGATTGGAGAGGAACCAGTGATATAATTAGTTGGGGCTGATGAGAGTTTGTGTGTGTGTGTGTGCGTGCGCGCATGTGTGTATCTGTCTATGCACGTGCGCGCGTGTGTATTGGTATGTGCATTAGTACTGGGTTCTGCTAATAAAGAGGTGTTATAAGTGCAGTAGCTTTGTGGCATTACACCTATATAATTAAAATGTGTTTAGGTTGGGAATGTAACTTGGTAGAGGTCTTATTTAGCATGCGTGAAGTCCTGGGTTCAATTTCCAGCACCATTAAAAAAAAAAAGTAATTAAAATGTGATGTGTCATATGAATTGATAAATAGATTAGTGGAGTATATCCTAGAAAGCTAGGAATAGACCAAGGTGCATATAGAAATTAAGCATGTGATGGGACTAAGATGGATTTATTAGTAAATGCTTCTAGGATTACCAGATAGATTTAAAAGAAAAGATACTGCACAAATAGTAGAGGAAAACATCTTGAAATCCTCATCAAATATGGTATAGGAAAATATTTTCTAATTATGGCTCAAATTCAGAGGCAGTAAAAACAATAGCCAGTCATTCTGAACAAAATTAAAATAATTCCTATATGGCTGGCAAAAAGCCCAGAAGTTCAAAGGATATCTAAGAAACTGGGACCAAATTGTAACATGTACCACCGACAAGGGGCTAATATCCTTACTATGTAAGAAACTCTTAAAATGTTGAAGGAAAATGAAATCCTGATAGAAAAATGGGACTGGGGTTGGGGTGGTGGTGGTGTTGAATAGACAATTCAGAAAACCAAAGTAAAAATAGCCCTTAAACATGTGGAAAAGTTTTCACACATTGTTAGAGAGATGCAAACTAAAGCAACACTAAAGTACAGTATCTCACCTATCCAGTTGTTGATAATTAAAAGGGACTGTTGGAAAACATGCCCTCTCAGGCATCATGGGAATGCAAACTGGTACAGCCTTTGTAGGGGAGCATTTGGTAGTAACCTAGCAAAACAGTATGTGCTTTTGACCAGACAATCTCACATCTATGAATCTATCTTGGAAGTATACCTCCAAAAAGAAAAAAGCAAAAAAAGATAACAATTGCACCATTGTTTGCCATTGCAAAAATATTGGAAATAACCTAAATGTCCACACAGAGGAAAATGGTTATGTAAACTGTAGTACATTCTTGTAATGGATCCCTATGAAGCTACGGAAAAGAATGAGGAAGATTTGTGTGAAGGGACATGGAGTGATTTTCCAGGATATTCTGTTAAATGGAAAAATTGCAGAATGCACTAAGAACATATCTGTGTGAAAGAAAATATACATGTGTAAAACAAAGTATACATGTGCCTATTTCAAAAGAAATAGAATAAACCAGAAACAAAGGAGATTGGCTACCTTATAGGTGGTAGTTGTAGATAGGGTAATAGGGATGTGGAAGAAGTAGAACTTCTCTGAGCGTATACTTTTTGGATAGTTCTGATTCCTACAACCTGGTAATGTTTTATATACCCCCAAATTAACTGAATATTATGAACCAAAGGTCAGCCAACCTAAAATAGAACACAAACAGTAACAAATGAATCTAACTGTACTATGAATGAATAGAATAACTATACTGGAGGGTATTAAAAAAAAAACCTAAGTAACTTTGAAGAAGTGTTTTAACTCTATAGTGTAAAACTAGAAACAGAAAGAACCAGAAACCAATCCTGCACTGTAGTTAGTTTCTCACAGGGGTATACATTATAAATTAAGTGTATTGTGAATAATGACAACCAGGTTTATCACTGTCCAAGAGAACTTACTGATAAAGAAGAAAGGCTGAACTGAATTCTGTGTTGTTGGGTTTGAATTGAAGATATCAGTATAAATGTATGGTTATGGATATAGTAGGTGGATAGACATAAAGGTAGGAGAATGTATTGTGTATATGTATGTGTGCGTACATAAATATATTTCCTAACCCTGTTTGCTGGGAGGGCCTAGAAGCAGTTACTCTACCCAGCAACAGTGAACATACTAGGCACTTAGACCTTCATTTCTAGATAACATTCTTCAAGAATAGGACCCAGGGATCTTACGGAGAAGTGGGTGATTCTAGGGCCTATGAAGGGGAACTACAGGTTAAGCCCTGGAGTATCTTAATGGTAACTGAAAGTAAGGAAGTGTGCAAAAAGTAAAGAACCATGGGGATATGTCAGAAGAACACAGGAACCATCTGCAAGGGTCAGGGTTCCTATTCACCAAAGTAACACAAGTATAGAAATGAATAATTATAGTAATGGAGCATAAGGTACAGAATATGTTAGTCCATACTGATGTAAATTAATAATTGAACAAATGAATGAAAGGTCTTACTGTAGAATTCTAATTAATTAATGTAATGATTAATGATAATATATCTCCCTGTAAGTCCCTATAGGATACTTATTCATGACTTAGTAACATTTTTCAAAATAACTAGCCAGTATTTTTTGTGAGTCTCAGAATAATAAAAGTCAAAGACCTAAGGATCTGTCTCAGATTGGAAGAAAGTAAAAAGTTATTCTAACTGAACACATTGTGGGATCTTGGATTGGATCCTGGACCAGAAATAGAACATTTGTGAGACAATTGGTGAAATTCTGTAGATTAGTTAATAGTGTTTTATCAGTGTTAATTCTGTCAGTCCTCTTTTCATATATTTTGAAGCTCTGTTACCATATCATCCTGATGATTGATTAGTTCTTTAACAAATTAAGTACCTATGCGAGCATGCACACCTGCTAATACTTTATCTTGAAGCCTGTATTAATCTGATATTAATCTATTTGCTTAGCTTTCTAATGCATACTGTTTGTGTATTTTTTCCATCCTTTTTTTTTTTTTAACCTACTTGTGTTTATATGTAAAGTGCATCTTGTAAATACTGTATTTTTGGCTCTTCATTGTGAAAATCTATCCTGTGTGTCTCTTGTTTGGACTGTGTCTGCTTATAATTAATTTGATTATTAACATGATTGGAAACAGCTGTCATTGTTATGTCTTTGTCTTATTTTCTTCAGGTTGCATTCAAGGCTTTTCTGTTTACATTTAGTTTTGAAGAATTTGACTATGGTGTCCCCTGAGGTTGGCGTTTCCTTTATGGTTATACTACTTACGGTTATTTTTAGCTACTTGGACCTGGAGTTTGATGTCTTTCATCAGTTTTTGAGCATTCTCAGCCATTGTGCTGTCGATTTTTTTTTTCTGCTTTATTGTTTTTCTATTCTTCTTGTACTACAATTACATGTATGGTAGACTGTTACTGTCTTAAACATTTCAGATACCCTTTTCTTTTTCTTTACTGCCTGTGGGTCCCCTTCTCCCTTTAAACTGGATGCTTTCAATTGATGTTTTTGAATTCACTGATTTTTTTTTTAACATTCCAATTTACTGTTCACCCCCCATTAAAAAAAAAAAAATTCAGATGAGTATTTTCCAGTTCTGCAACTTACTTTCTGTGGTATGATTTCCTACCCATTCCTTTATTCATTATGATTATGTATTTTTTGTCTGTAAACATTGTTAAAATAGCTACTGTATCTCCCAGTTTCAATATCTAAGTCATTTCACAGTTGGTTTTCATTCATTTCCTTTTCTTTTGAATATGGGTAAAATTTTCTTGATTCTTTATAAGTCTTGTAATTTTATATATGATGACATATTATCTTACATATGGTATTGTAGAGGTTTGGAGATTTTTGGTGGTGGTGGTGGTGGTGTTGTGATTGAACACAGGGTTATATTGAGCCACATCACTTACACATCTTAATTTTATTTTTAGACAGGGTTATACTAAGTTGCCCAGACTGACCTGAACATGCTATCTTCCTGTCTTAGCCTCCCTGGTAGCTGGAATTGTGGGTGTGTGCCACCACACCTAACACCTCTGTTGTATTTTTCTGAAGATTGATATTTTTGTTTCATTAACTAGTTTACTTGGCTCAATTTTGTTCTTTTCCCTTTTTTTAGGGGGGGTACTAGGGATTCAACCTAGGGACACTGTATCACTGAGCCACATTTCTAGCTCTTTTTTTTGTGTTTTGTTTTGTTTTGAGAAAAGGTCTCATTAAGTTGCTTAGGGCCTAAGTTGCTGAAGCTGTTCTCAAACTTGTGACCCTCCTGCCTCAGCCTCCTAAGTCACTGGGATTACAGATGTGTGCTATCATACCTGGCTCAGTTCAGTTATTTTAGACGATTTGACATTTGTTCTGTTCACACATAGTTCAGCAATCAATCAGAGATTTGGGCACAGTTTATGTGCAAAATATGATATTTCCTCACTGTGTCTCCTTTCTGGGATTTTTCCTTTTACTTCTAGCTCTTGTGGTAGCTGTTGATTTCTATTTGAGTTCTAGCCAGCCAAGTATAAACTGGGGCCTGCCTGCAGGTGAAAATCTCTCGAAAAGGGGATTACTCATCCGGTGACATTTTTTTTTCTTTACATGTTAACTTTTCCTTTGGTTCAGCCTGATGTTGATCTCCCCTCTGGTACTTTCTGATCATTGACTTTTACATTTCATCCAGAATTTTAAGCTGTCTGTAAAATGTTACTCTAACACTAGTAGAGGCAAAACTTCTCCCCAACATTGTAAACCATAAATTTATGTTGTTTTTTAGACATTATTTATAATTGCTGTTTAATGTTCTACTGGAAGCATCCAGTATATTTTAAATCTTTACTTGCCCAGTAGCCCCCAGTTTCCCTAAGTATAAACAGTACCTTTTAGAATATTACTGTTGGAATTTTTCTTTGCTATGTATATCATGAGAGTGAGATTGCTGGATTGTTGTATATCTGTATACCTGATTTCATAAGTAAATTCCCTTTCAACAGGACATGTTTTCCTTTATTCACATTTCCATAGTACTTGGAATTACCTCGAGCTGATCTCGAGGGTAGAAGGTGGTATATCATTTAAACTTGGATTTCTAATTTCTAGAGATATTGCACTTTACATGCCTTTCACGTTTATTATTATAAAATATATAATATGTATAATATAAAGTGTTATAAAATTATATAAATGTGTGGAGTTTTATGTCCATTGCCTGTTTTCATGAAATGTTGAGTTGCATCTTTATTCTTCCTTAAGATTTGTGCTTTTTTGGCCATGTTCGGTAAATTCCCATCCCAAGGAAATATTCTTCCACATTTTCTTATCTTAGCTTTGTACTTTTTACCTTTTATATTTAGGTTTTTAATGCAGTTGTAATTTTTTAATGTAATATGATCCAGCTTCATGTTCCTCAATATGACGTAATCATTTTTCCAAGTATGTCATTGTTTTCGTCACTAGTGTTTGGAGCATGTGTTAATAGCTGTTGAGGTAGTTCTACAAAGATGTCTTGCTCAAATAGAAATGTGGTCATGTTACTTGAAATCATTCAGTGGTTCTCCATTGTCTTAGGATACAGTCAGTTGTCTTTAAATGGTTTAGGAATATCTTTCCAAAGTAGTTTCTGCATTTTCTGCCCAGCCTCCTAATACTCTAAACATGTACCTGTTCTTCCTCTGTGAAGTATCATACTAATATTATACATTACACTTGTTTTCCTGTCTATATTATTTACTACTGTCATCCCAGCCATAGCCATTTCTGTCATGTGTTAGACATTGACCAAATATTTTTTGATTGTAGGAATTGAATAATTCTGCCTTTATCCTTCAATAACTGTCTAACTTTTAGACCAGATTAACATTTGGGTGCAACTAGTTTAGCTGATGAATAAAAGTTTACTTAATAACTATGATAATCTCAATGGTCAATTCTCTAAAATCTTCCCACACAAACACAGATATTTATCCTTAAATTGCCAAAGCTGTTTATTAATCTTACTTGATCCTTAGAACAAACCTTTAAATTGAAAGATGGAGAGATACCTCTTTTTTATTATTTTTTAATTGATGTCTATTCATAGTGTAGGTGACTTGCCTGAGTTCCCATAGTTTTACATTTTTACCTGTTTTTTTTGGCGGGGGAGGGGGAGATTTGTTTGCTCTACTATGGT
Organism: Marmota marmota marmota; assembly: GCF_001458135.2. Classification (NCBI taxonomy): domain Eukaryota; kingdom Metazoa; phylum Chordata; class Mammalia; order Rodentia; family Sciuridae; genus Marmota; species Marmota marmota. The sequence continues at coordinate 32,214,030 of NW_026000249.1, forward strand.
AGTAGTAATATGAATAAAAAAGCCGCTCAGTCTATTGTTTAATCACATATATTTTAAAGGTAATATTTAAAGGGTTTTCTTTTGTTGGCTTTATCCTTTTGTTTTGGAGGAGTTGTCTTTAAGCACTATCATTACAACAGTAATGGCTTTCCACCATATTAATACTTTTGAGGAGAGAACTGAGGATAAATGGTTGCATTTAGAGTTTTCTTGTGGAACCTTAAATATTACAAATATAGTTAAAGACTATAAGGGCTTTTGATGTATCTGAAGTCATATAACACAAATATTTTTAGATACTATTTTATATTTTTATCTACATTTGTATTAGGTTTTGTTAGTTTTTGTCATGTTCTCTAGTATTTACTGAGTTGCTTGGAAACTTAATGTTTCTAGGTAGACTTTATCTTCATTATTATTGAGATAATTGATGTAATTAAATAGATTGAGGTGATTTTAGCTATTGGAAGTTAGCAGATTTTTAAAAGGTCATATTGTAGTACTTTGGTATAGTGAATATTACTTTTACTGGTGTTAGATACTCTGGAGCATGGTCTATTCTATTCAAAGCCGTCTGAGGTTGAAGAAACCTCAGTAATGGAATCAATACTTTTTCTTTCAGTTGATTTTTAAAAATATATGAAAGCATCAGTATTGTCTAATCCTTTATGTAATAGTTCTTTAAAGATTATGTTTATTTTTCTCTGAATCTCTTTTTCTACCCTTTAGAGGAAGTATCATTCTGCAAAGGAAGCTTATGAACAACTTTTACAGACAGAAAACCTTTCTGCACAAGTAAAAGCAACTGTCTTACAACAATTAGGTATGTAATAGTATGTGTTTAGTATAAGTGTTTCTTTTTATGTTTTTAACATGTTAGGATGGCAGATATGTGGCTCATTTATTCTGTTCTATTCCTTCTTTTACTCAGACTTGATAAACTTCATTTGAACCCAACATCCATCTCCCTCCCTTCATTCCTCCCTCCCTTTCTTTCTTTCTTTCTTTGTTTCTTTTTTTATACTTGGGATTCAACCCATGGGTGCTTTACCACTGAGCCACATCCCCCAGCCTTTTTTATCTTTTATTTTGAGACAGGTTCTCACTAAGTGGCCCAGTCTGGCCTCAAACTTGTTATCCTCCTGCCTCAACCTCTTGAGTCGCTGGGATTGTGGGCATTGTACCACCTTGCCTGGTTGAACCCAGTGTATTTCTTCCCTCTGTCAAGCACTGTCCTTGTATAGTGTATCTCAGTATAATTCTTTAGTACAAATGTCCCTTTTAAGCCCTCAGAATTACTCCCAAGTATTTAACCCATGATCCATGCCAGATGTAGATTTAGCACTCGGTTAAGTGATTTGCCTAGAATCACTTAGTGTTTGGTGAGCTTGTTTTCATAGTTTAATTATAACTAAAACTTTTTTTTCTAAAAATTGTAGCACATCTAACACTATATTTCCTATATGTATGCAATTCTATTCTGATATTGAACTTGAGGGTATGTAGCCATTTGGATGTCAGGTGTCACTGTCACCAAGAGGATAATAAAGGAGCTGTTTAACAATAATGCTGTTACCTAATTATTGAATCTTGTTTCTTTTCAGTTTTGTATATTTGGTTTTGGTTAGGGCAAATCATTAATTTTAAACCAAGATTGTACACGGAAGTTTTCATCATGTAACTATGTTTTATATAATTTTGAAGTATTTTAGATTTATTAATATATAATTAGCTATACAAAATAAACACATTACCTTCATATAAAATCTTTGTTTTTAATTTTTAATTTTATCCATTAGAATTTTACTTCAGTTGTCTGTACTTCTTAAGAGTTGTGGAGGATGTAGTTAATTGATTTATCGTTCTGGGGACTGAACCCAGGAGCACTTTGCCACTGATCTACATCCCCAACCCTTTTATTTTTTATTTCGAGATAGGAGCTTGCTAAGTTGCTGAAGCTTTCCTTGAACTTGGGATCCTCCTGTCTTAGCCTCCTGAGTTACTGTAATTACAGATGTGTACCACCACGCCCAGCTGAAAATATTTATTCTTAATGATGTCATCTTATAGTGTTTGAGTAATGTGAATTTTTATTTGTATTTTGTATTATATTTTATTTTAATACTGAGGCTTGAACCCAGGGGTGCTCTACCACTCAACTGTATACTCAGCCATTTTTATTTTGAGACAGGGTCTTGCTAAGTTGCTGAAGCTGGCCTAAAGCCTGTGGTCCTCCTGCCTTAGTTTCCCTTTCACTGGGATTACAGGCATGTGCTACCATGCCCAGCTAAATTTATATCTTTAAATTAAAGCATGTTTATTAATACAGTAAAAGATTATTTTGATTCTTAAGTAAAAAGAACCAAATGTGATGCCTTTAAAAATGTTAGCAAAAATGCATTTACTTTTTAAATTTAAGAAATAAGTTGAAATAATTTTGGTTTCAACTGTGTCTGACTTATAGATCATCTGATCTCTTTGGCAATGTCTTATTGAATTTCAAGAGTATAAAAGTAAACTTGTCATTGTTTTGAATAGAAAAATACTTGCCCCTAATTGGCTCAAATTTAACCTGCATCAATCCTTCCAATTTTGATTGTCACTGCTGTTGAAACAGCTCCTTTAAAGCCCATTTCTCTAAATACTGTTCTTACTACTATAGTGGGAGAGAGATGGGAAGAACAGATGACTTAATGTGTACTTGACTTAGAGTTGTATAAAACACAGTAACAGAATCCCCTTAAAATATCTTTTGGTGCATAGCAATTAGAGTAAATGTCAGGAACAAAGGGTCTTCATTTATTATATATACTATGGACTGTATACAGTGAACAGAGCTAATTTTATGCATTTGAATGATCCACTGATAAATTTAGCCAGATTATTCCTGTGAATCTTGAAGATTTAGAGTGTACTAATTCAGATTGCAGATACAGCTCAGTGGCAGAGTGCTTCCCCAGTATGCATGAGCCCCTGGGTTCAATCCCTAGTAAATCCACCACACCCCTCAAAATATAAGTTATTTTATGATCTAATCTTTTTATTGATTATCTAGGCAACAAATTCTTAGAAAAACTTATTTATCAAACAAACATTAATGGTATTTGTACATTAGAATACACTTTTCTTACAGCTCTGGGTTTTTAAAATTATCAATTGCCAGTGAGGTAGAGTTGTGTGTGCACAATTTAATCTGAACTATGACTATATAGCCTTGTATTCTTACTTGGAAATAAACATTAGGGTTAATAGAGTGTCTTGGAGATTCTTAAAATATACATTGATTTTTACATGGAATAGTAAAAATAAGACTTGGACTGGGGATGTGGCTTAAGCGGTAGCGTGCTCACCTGGCATGCACGGGCCGCTGGGTTCAATCCTCAGCACCACATAAAGATAAAAATAAAAAAATAAAGATGTTGTGTCCACTGAAAACTAAAAAATAAATATTAAAAAATTATCTCTGTCTTAAAAAAAGACAACATTTTTATATTCTTTGTTTGATTACTTTTGATAGAAAAGACTACTGATAGCCAGTAGAACCTTGTTATTTTAACTTTGCTTAATGTTATATATCTTACATTGGACATTTGATTGATAGTAGATTTCAAATCATAATTGTACTTGAAACTTACCTTGTAAAAGTGAATACATCATTAGAGTATGTATGCTTTATAACCTAAACGTTAAATATTATTTTAATTTTTCTTGAATGAAAGCTCGATGTGGCTTTGATAATTATTTACTGTGGGAAACAGACTTTCATTGCCAGAATAGCCAGTTCTAAAATGTGGTAGCATATACTCTAAACTGAATTAATGAGTTGATCGAAAAGGGTATTTTTATTTGTTTTCTGCTTAGTAATCTTAAAAATGAAATACCCAGGTAATGTATGTAAATATTTTAAATCATTTACTATAGGTTGGATGCATCACACTGTGGATCTCCTGGGAGATAAAGCCACCAAGGAAAGCTATGCTATTCAGTATCTCCAAAAGTCCTTGGAAGCAGATCCAAATTCTGGCCAGTCCTGGTATTTCCTTGGAAGGTGAGACTTTTTAGACATATGACTTTGCTTTTGTCCATTTCAATTACAGTCTAAAATGTTAGTTTATACTTATATCCTGAGTAACGTGTTTTCTCTTTTAAATACATTATCAGAAGTATTACAATGGAAGTTAAAAGAAAGCTTTTAAATATGATGGTTTCCTTATAGCATAAAATAAGAAACAGGACATTTCTTATTTCGGTATTGGATTTTCTTTTGACCTGAATTATTGCCAGTTTTTAAAATGTCTTATTGCCAGATATTAATTTTTTCAGTAAAGTGTTTAAATGCCTTTTCTTCTGATTTCTAGTATTTTTTCTTTATGTCTTCACATACCCTTAATAAAGAAGACATAAAGTAGCCTAATGACTGCTGGGAGCCAGTAGAGCTTTGTTATATGTAGTTTTGATTAATAATGTATATCTAAGAAATGAATGAACATAATTTGATTAATAGTAAATCTCAAGTCACAACTGCTTGATATATTTTGGTGGAAAAAGTGGGTACATTATTATTAGATATGTTGAAAAGCAGAAAAGTGACATGTAGGGAAAAACGTTTTCTGAGTCTGGAAGCTTTTGTCATGGTTTTCAAACATTGAATGTCTAAATTATGCTTAGGAATTATCTCACATATACTTTATGTATGTGTATTGGCCAGAAGACTTAGATTCAAGTACTGTCTTAGCTACAATTTGTGGCATTGTGGATGATGCAGTTAAACCTTTTGAGGCTTCAATTTATTTTAACCTGTTAATAAGAGTGGTTCTCAATTGGGGACTGTTGGGGAGTGCTGCTGGCACGTAATGGGTAGAGGTAGGCATGCTGCTAAACATAGTCCAATATATAGGATAGGTCTCTACAACAAAGAATTACCTGGCTCCAAATGTCAATAATGCTGCAGTGGAGGAATTTTAGATTAGGTGATCTGCTAGGTACCAAAAATATCCTATTTTGTTTTCATTTTAATTATTGTTCCATTCTCTGTTTACGTAAGAATATTGTGAGTAAATTTGCCATATAATCACATTAAACTTTAAATTATTTATATGGCTTCATTTTTCCTTTGAATAGCAAGTATTGTTTGTGAGGGACAATGATGCTGTTTCTTTAAAGAAGGAAATAGTAAATATATTAAATATTAATTATTATGTTAAGTAATAAATAGTCAAATATTTAAAATATTCGATTGCTCATTAATGTACAATAAGTATTGACTGAAGGCTACTTATTTAGGGCAGATTTTTTCTCATTCCTGTTCATGCTTATAAAATAGTCTAATTTGAGTTGCTCCTAAATAAAGCTCAAGTGTCTAAACCGTGTTTCTCTTCTGTGAAAGCAAAAACTGGATCTTGTCATCTTTCTTTTTGCCTGACAGAATGATTATTCTATAATGGAATAAACAAGCAAACTAAATTCCTTTTGTACACTAATACCATTACCACTGTTAGTGTAGCAAAATGTGAGGTTTCATGCAGTGATGACTATTAAGAAGATCTGATACTAGGAAGTGGGAGTTTCTAGTTTTCCTATAGTTTCAAAGTTTATATATGAAAATTTCTTTTAATATAGATTAAAAGGAATACATGTTAGAAAGTGTTTTCCTTTTGTCCTGAGATTAGTAGATTAATACAAAACAATAGTGTGAATATCATCTTAGTAAAAGTTTTTAAATTGAAATTCTGGATTTATAAAATTAATATATAATGAGCTATATCTAAAATTATTCTTAGTAATCCTGTAATTTTCAGCTTCAGTGAGCAATATTCCAGAGAAGTTTTAGAGTTAACTGTTTTTACGTGTGAAACCATTGAGATGTCTTTAATTTAATCTTTTGGAAAACGTTTCCAAGTGTGTAATACACTTTTCCTGACTTCTCAAATAAAGGTACTTTTCACAGTTTAACTTGCTTTAGAGTTAAAGGTAATCATTTTAGACATTCATTATTTTTCACCTGTAATAATTCTGGTTCTTGTTTAGATTTACTTTGATATTTACTTACCCTCTTTCGCTGCCTTCTAATGTGAGAAAATTTTGTACATAAATTATATTTTGGAAGTTATTTTAAAGTTCCAAATGAAGACTTCAAGTATCAGAAACTTGGGGGTTTGATGACTAATGTCTCTGAGGCTTTTTATTATTTACTTCTTCATTTAGGTCTGTGTTGAAGATTGAATACGCTCATCATTTACCATGTGTGAAGTTGTAATGTGGTATTCTACTGTATTGACCCCTGTCGTTGACCTTGTTATCACAAATTATAGAATATTAGAGTTGGGAGGGATAAGGGAAGTCACACCCTATAAGTACTGTCATTTTATAAATGTAGAAAGTAGATTCAGAGGAATAAAATGTTTTGTCCAAGGTCACACAGATATCACAACAGGAACTAGACCCTAGGTTAACCCAGGGCTTTTTAAATTACATAGGCTGTCTCAGAGGAACCTAGTTAAGGAAAAGTTGTTGGTGATTGGATTGGGACATTTCTATTTGGGCACATTGATTTCCTACTTTGACTTTGTAGGACCAGAATGTGAAAACACTGGTTTGGGGGCACAAACTGCTTATTTCTGCCAGCAGTTATGCAAATTTGTCTATAAATCTAGAGATTTGGCTTTGATTTAACAACAACAAAAGGAGCACATTTCCTACTCTTTGTTAAGCGTTCCCTTTCCCTCTAGTATCTGTCCCTGTTTGGCATTTTTGCTGACCTTTTCTCATGAATTTTCCCTTTATGAAGTGGTCTGTAGATGCTGTCTGAAACTTTTTTTCTTCTGTCTCAGCTACTAATGTTTTTTCCATTGTCCAGTGCACATGGTGGTGATTCCTTAGACTTACATCTCTTTTAGGTGTCCTATGCTCTTACAGCTTCTCTTCCATATAGATAAATTCTAAGTCTAGATTTGTGTTTTTATAAGCTATCTTAAAATTCCAGGTCCACATCTGTTCTTTACCAAAATTTCCCATTTTAATGTCTTCACTGTGTTAAAATCAGTATATATCAAACCACATTCATCACACTCCTCCCCTATCCAGCTTCTTGCTCTTTTCCTTTTGGGGGGGGAAAATCACCATTTTCTTCCCTTTTCTTATGTTGCCAGGGATGGAATCCAGTGCCTCATACATGCTGCACAAGCTCTCTACCACTGAACTATACCTCCAGCCCCATTTCTTTCCTGTTTAATCAGGCTTTAAAGCTAAGTTATAGCCCCCATCACCATGCATATCTAATCAGCCAGTTATGGAGTCTTTATTTGTCTTTTGCATTCTTGTTTTTGCCATCTTTTGTTCTCAACAGTTCCATTACTTTCACTTCAATTTCGACCTTTTCAAAACCAGTGAGTGTTGGGAGGCTGAGGCAAGAGGATCTTAAGTTCAAGGCCAACCTCTACAACTTAGCAAGGCCCTGTCTCAAAAGGGGGGTGTGTGTGGCTCAGTGATTAAGCACCCCTGGGTTCAATCCCCAGTCCAAAAATAAAAGAAGTGTGACCATCCTTTTTTTTTTTTTTTATTGTGCATAACTTATTTTCCTTTTAGTCTGCCTGTACATTGTTCGCAGAATTAATATTCCTGTAAAGTGCTTCCATTATGCCCTTTTCCCTTGTTAGGAAAACAAACTTCAGGGTATTCTTGAGATGGTATTCTCTACTGTTTTGTATCTGTGTTTTCTTATAAATACACTATTCTTTGCTCATACTTATTCAAAATACCTTCTCTCATCTTCTCTGCCTAAATTAGTGACTCCCAGACTTTTAGATGACATGAAAGATTCAAAGAATAAATTTAAGATAAAAATATGTTGTGCAGGCAAGCAAAGGTGTTTAATTTTTTTGTTTTGCACAGCACGAATATTAGCTTATTAGAAAAATTTTATATGTGTATCTTGTATGTGTGATTGTTTTTTCATTTTGTCTGCTTGGCAAACTTGCCATATGTTAACTGGCAATTGGAATCACTGATCTAAATAATAAGCACTTACACATAGTCATACCACTTATTCTTACTCTCCCCACCTCCTTTTTTTTTTTTTTGCATTTTCTAAATTCTGCAGTAAATAGTAATCTGTTTCTAGATTGTCTTTGCTAGCCATTTCATATGGTATTGCGACATTTATTTTTAATTCTCAGCTAAATTATAAGCTTCTTGAAGACAGAGACTGGGGTTTTTCTTTTCTTTTTTCCTTCGGTGCCAAGCTAAGAAGACAATTTCTGTATTTGTAATTTCAGCTGCTATCTATGTCCATCTGCTAAATTTGTATTAAGAAAATGGCAGGTCCTTGAAAACTTCAATCTTACCTTGCTTTCTTCATTAGTCATCAAAATATTGCACTTTTTATTTTGTTGTTTCTGATACTTAGATATCTGAGATGGACTGTTACATTTTTAATGAATTAAAGAATTATTGCCTTCCATGTTAATGAGAAAGAAGAATAGAAATCTGATTCAAGTCTTACCAACATTCAGTGTTTTGTTTGTTTTAAACTATATTCTGACTGTATGGAAAGGTAGAGATGAAGATACGTAAGTGGAGTGGGAAGGGGGCATGTTCAACTCTTGATATTATAATATTGAAATGATATGGCCAAAACCTATTTTAAGGGACTTCATTAGTACAGCATGCTTTAGCACTTATAAGACAGACTGTAATATACTTTACTGGAGTGCTTATTATAATATACATTATAATTCCCATATATGTATACACACGTATACACACATATACACACATATACATAAATATATTAAACTTACTAGGCTTTTTAAAAATTTGCTTTGATATATAGTTCATCCTTACAGCAAATTAATTAATTTCAGTACTAATGGAATTTTCTTGATTTCCCCTCCCCTCTCAGGTGCTATTCAAGTATTGGGAAAGTTCAGGATGCCTTTATATCTTACAGGCAGTCTATTGATAAATCAGAAGCAAGTGCAGATACATGGTGTTCAATAGGGTAAGACTTTGTATAAAATTAATGGTAATTTAGTTGACGTGCAAAGAAAATTGCATCATATACAATGTACTTTTTTTCTTTTTTCTTGGTACCGGGGGTTGAACTCAGGGGCACTCGACCACTGAGCCACATCCCCAGCCCTATTTTGCATTTTATTTAGAGACAGGGTCTCACTGAGTTGCTTAGCGCCTCACTAAGTTACTGAGGCTAGCTTCGAACTCTCGATCCTCCTGCCTCAGGCTCCCGAGCCCTGGGATTACAGGCATGCGCCACCGCGCCCAGCTCATATATAATGTACTTTCGTAGTTTAAATCATGTTGTGAATCTAAGCAGTTCCTCTTAGTTAACTTATTTGTTCTTAATTTCTCTTCCTAGTGTGCTATATCAACAGCAAAATCAGCCTATGGATGCTTTACAGGCCTATATTTGTGCTGTACAATTGGACCATGGCCATGCTGCAGCCTGGATGGATCTAGGCACTCTCTATGAATCCTGCAACCAGCCTCAGGATGCCATTAAATGCTACTTAAATGCAACTAGAAGCAAAAGTTGTAGTAATACCTCTGCACTTGCAGCACGAATTAAGTATTTACAGGTAAAATTTTTAAATAGCAGTCTCTTAAAGCCATGTATTTACCCAGGACACTCAGGCAGGAGGAGGGTGGCTGGAAAGTTTGTCTAGTTGTGTTTTGATGTCTATAATCTGTTTCCATATTTTGTAAACATACCATAGCTTGTAATATTATTTTACTTTTCATTTTAAGTAAGATATACAGTATTTTAAAAGATGCTCTTTTGCACATTTACGCTGTTGATGCATATTAATTTACATAATTTTTTTCTATGTGCTGTCTACATTTTTAAGTTGTCATAGCATTTTAAAGAAAAGAACACAAACACTGTCTTTCACTCTTGCTTGGAGTTTCATGAGAAGACAGCTATGAGAACTCTGAAAACAGAGCTCAGCTTTGTTTTGATTCTCACAAAGGTTTATATTCCGGTTACCCTCTTTATACTTAGTATCTTTCTAAAGCCCCAAATTTAGAAGCTATTTTCTTTAAAAAAACAATTAGCTATACCATTTAGGAAGATTTAGTGGACTTGCTCTTACTCAAGTAGGCTTGTGTTAAATTTGCTTTTTACATAATTTTTCCTAGGCTCAGTTGTGTAACCTTCCACAAGGTAGTCTACAGAATAAAACTAAATTACTTCCTAGTATTGAGGAGGCGTGGAGCCTACCAATCCCCGCAGAGCTTACCTCCAGGCAGGGTGCCATGAACACAGCACAGCAGGTGAGAAGTTGGGTTATGTTCTGCAGGTGCCCAGCTTTAAGGGTTCTTTTCAATCTGTAGTGGTCAAGCTTATTTTACTAAGCCCAGGAGGCTTTTATTAATGAAAAGCCTTTTGATTTAATTGCAAAGGGAATCTAGACCAAAATAAAACTCCCTCTGATATGGGAAGATTTTGGGGTGCCAACTTAGACCTTTGTGCATTTTCATTATTTTGAAGGAGATTTCTTAAAGTAATGCTGCAATGGTTTATTTAATTTTTAAAGCAAGTTTTTCAAAGGAAGGTACACATTCCTCCATTGATTATTCATTTGATTTTGATTTTCGATAATTGCAATCAGCGATGTCCACATAGCTTTGAAAAGTATGCAGCTTGTAAAGTTTTGTAATTTGAAGGAATGAATTAAGAACATATAGAACCCTATTTTTGTCTTCCTTCTGTGATTCTTAGGCATGTAAACCTCATCATCCAAATACTGAACCTGTATTAGGCCTCAGTCAAACACCAATTTCACAGCAATCCTTGCCACTACACATGATTCCTTCTAGCCAAGTAGATGACCTGTCCAGTCCTGCCAAGAGGAAAAGAACATCTAGTCCAACAAAGGTATATGTTTTAGAGAAATAGAAATCCCAGTCAAAAGAGAAGCTCTAACTGCCCTCAAATTGTGCAGTTTGAACAACTCCTGTCCTTTACTTTAAATCTGTGGACATCAAAGAGTGAAAGGTTTGAGTTTTTCCGTCCCAAACTCTTGGAATCATTAAATATAGACATAGGGATAAATTTGCATTCATCAAATCATTTTATTCATCTCCTTGCCGTTAAGATCTCAGCACACTTTTCATCATCACTTTTTACTGACATTGAAATAAACTTAATGTTGGATCTAGTGAACAGTTTGATATTTAGGCTAGCCACTTGGGCCATAGTTTAGGGGTGGGTCTTTTGGGGTGGCTTATTAAAGAATTAGTATTTTAAATTTATGATTTATAAGCTTAATATGCATGAAAAATTATCTTTTTAAAGAATATAATGTTATAACATCTTTTATGTGTAAATAGTCCATAGTCATTTGGCCTCCATTAGTCATTATTGTTAACTCTATGGATTTAACCAGATATTCTTTAATTTTTTTTGTTTTTATCAATTTCCCTCAGAATACTTCTGATAATTGGAGTGGTGGCCATGCTGTGTCACATCCTCCAGTACAGCCACAAGCTCATTCATGGTGTATGACACCACAGAAATTACAGGTATGTAAAACTACACTTTTGACAGATTGTTTTTTTCTATTAAAATGTAGTAGAGGTAGTAAGTTTTAAGTTCTTTAGGTATTCTTAAAGTTGAATGGTAGTTAACTGAATTGATAAGTCCATAAGTAAAATGAACCCACATTTGCCAGAAAAATGGAGATAAATTCACTCGTTTTTCATTTTATTTTTAAATAATTCTTTCTTTCTTTTTTTCTTTTTGTAAACAGGTAATACATTCACATGGTTCAAAATGCATAAACTGTAATGTAGAAAATACATATGGTAAAACCTCCTTCCAATTCCTGCCCTTACCACTCACTTCTCCTAACAGATGGCTGGTGTTACTAGTTTCTTTTCTGTCTTTCCAGAAATAGTTGTACATGTACAAGCGGATAAGCTTACCCCCCTTCATATACTATTCTCCTTGTTTAATAAAAGAGAATATACTATATTCAAGTTGTTACCCCTTATCTGTAGTTCTACTTTCTGCAGTTTCAGTTACCAGCAGTCAACTGTGGTCCAAAAACATTAGATGAGAAATTTGAGAAATAAACCATTGATAAATTTTAAGTTGTATTATTCCGAGTGGCATGATGAAATTCTACTCTGTCCCACAAAGGATGTGAATTATCCCTTTGTCCTGCATATTCACACTATTATATACTGCTTGGCCTTAGTTATTTAGTGGCTATCTCATTTATCAAACAACTGTTGTAAGCTGGGCACTGTGGCACATGTCTGTAATCCCAGCAGCTTGGGAAGCTGAGGCAGGAGGATTCCAAGTTCAAAGCTAGTCTCAGCAACTTAGCGAGGCCCTAGCAACCTAGTTAGACCCTGTCACAAATAGAAATAGAAATGGCTCAGTGGTTAAGTGCTTCTGGGTTCAATCCCTGGTACAAGAAAACAAAACAAAAACTGATGTGATTTTGTGATATTTCAGTGCTTGCATTCAAATAACCCTTAGTTTACTTGATGATAACCACAAAACATGAGTTATGATTTTGACAGTTTGGATATGCAAAAGAGGAGCCACACAGTGCTGCCTTTAAGTGAAAACATGAAAGTTCTTTATTTAATAAGAAAAGGAAAAAAAAAATATGTTGAGGTTGCTAAGATCTAAGGTAAGAATAAATCTCTTACCCATGAAATTGTGAAGAAGGAAAAAGAAATTGGTCATTTTGTCGTTGTACCTCAAATTGCAGAAGTCATATCCACAATGTGTAGTTTTTTTTAGGATAGAAAAGGCATTAAATTGCAGGTTTGGTAATCGACAGTTTTAGGTTTCCACTGGGGTCTAAGAAGATATTCCATGTAGATGAAGGAGGTCTACTGTATGCTATTTAACAATGCATTTTACAGACTTCTCATGTCAGTATGTAAAGTGCTTCTTTGTTCTATGGTTGCATCATATTTCTTTCTATAGATGCCACACTTGTTCTTTAAGCAAATAACTAACTTTGCACATTCAGCTTGTCTTCAAACTTTAGCTGTTCCAAGCTGCTGGGATTACAGAGCTGCTTCAAGATGCATTATTGTCATAATATATTTTTAAGCTTTAGGAATTTTCTATACATGTGCTGAAAAATATTGTATCAATCAGTAAAATTTCATGTCCATTTCTCTGAAAGATCACATTATAGTAAGCTTTGTTTATATGAATTCTTAGTTCTTAGGTTTTTCAAGCTTTTTAAAGGACTTTATCTTGGCGTTGATGATTGTTGGTCAGAAATCAGTGTCTTTGTCCAGATAGTGGCTCTGAGATTATTCAGTTATTTCAGAGAAAGGTTGCTTAGAACACTTAACTTGTTTCTTAAATACGTCTTTGACTGTATTCTCCTTTTTTCTTCTTCTAGCACTTGGAACAGCTCCGCGCAAATAGAAATAACTTAAATCCAGCACAGAAACTGATGCTGGAACAGTTGGAAAGTCAGTTTGTCTTAATGCAACAATCCCAAGTGTGTATAGCATTTTTTCCCTAAAATTTGTTAACATTTTGAGTATTTTTATTAACTGTAATATTATTTTAGAGCATGTTCATACCCAATTCTGTTTTCTACCAATATTTCATAGAATTTAGTGATATTTGCTTCTTAAAATACTAGTAATAGCAATTATACTTTAGAAAAAAATCAGCAATAAATTTAATTTTGAACACTTCATGTTTTATTATTTATTTACATGACATTTGACCTGTATCCTAAGGGCTTAAATTATTTAGCACCTAATAAGCTATCCTAAACTGAGATGCCATTTTTATAGGGTATGTTTAGTTTGAAGATCTGGCGTACTTGTTTATGATGAAATTTTGAGATCTTCTATTTTGTGTTATAGAAAGGACCTAGTTCATATTTCATGGCATAATCATCACAAATTTTTTTGCCCCTTCCCTTTTTTCTTTTTGCAAAAATGTGAGATGTGACCATTTTAAATTTGTGCTAGTGTTACTTAAAAAATTTATTACTGAACTCTTTGGTGAAAGATTAAGACACTTGTGAATATGTTAATGCAGTGGAGATGATTATGCAATGAAATATGCTAAATTGTAGATTTCATAATTTTCAACTGCTTTCTTTAGTGATTACTAATGGGATGTTTCTTTAAAGTGAAACATTTTTGCCTTTTTAAAAAATTTTTTATTTTAATTAGTTATACATAAAAGGAGAATGTATTTATGCACTTTGATATAATTTCTCATTTTTCTGAGTATACATGTTGTGAGGATAGGAAACATTTCTGCTTCTTATATGTGAATAAATACAATTTCTTATTTTTAGCATTGCTATTTTTCAGCCTAGCAAAATATTAGGGTTAAATCAGAGATTACCTGATTATTCATCTTCACATTCTGATTCTGTTTCCCTTGGACCACACACATAGCATTTACTACTTTTCATTTGTTTTGACAGATGAGACAAACAGGAGTTGCACAGGTACGATCTACTGGGATTCTTAATGGCCCAACAGCTGACTCATCACTGCCTACAAACTCAGTCTCTGGCCAGCAGCCGCAGCTTACTCTGACCAGAATGCCTAGCGTCTCTCAGCCTGAAGTTCGTCCTGCCTGCCCTGGGCAGCCTTTGGCCAATGGACCCTTTTCTGCAGGCCATGTTCCCTGTAGCACATTAAGAACGCTGGGAAGTACAGACACTATTTTGTTAGGCAATAATCACATAACAGGAAGTGGAAATAATGGAAACGTGCCTTACCTGCAGCGAAACGCACTCACTCTACCTCATAACCGCACAAACCTGACCAGCAGCGCAGAGGAGCCGTGGAAAAACCAACTATCTAACTCCACTCAGGTAGTAGACCAGCTGCTTTTTTGTCCTCCCATATAGTAGTATTATCTTTATTTGGTTTTATACATTTTAAGAGAAGAAGTAGTAAAACTTGAGGTAACTGTTTTTATGAGGATTTTTGTAGTACTACAGTTTTCTTACGATATTGTGATTCAGTACATGCATATATATTTTCTTTTCCTCTAAAATTTCCCCAGACACAGGTATTCTAACATATATACAAAAGAAGAAGAAAATAGATCATATAGTCCCCCCAAACCCATTGTTAGTTTACAGTGGTATCTATCATAAGCAAGATGTTCATTTCTGTAGCAGTAGATAGTGATCAACATCTGAGTATATTAGGAAAGCAGATCCAAGAGGATTAGCTCATAGAGTGGGGTGTAAGAAAAAGAAGTCTCAGCTAGCTAGACAAACTGGATGAATAGAGGATACCTCGGGTATCACCAGGGGGTAAAAACAGGTTGAGAAGAAAACTCATTATTGAACCTTGGGGCATTCTAGTCTAATATGCCAGGAAATTTAAGTACCAGCAAAGAGGAACAAAAGAGGATTGACCTGTGAGGTAGTAGAAGATCTAGGAGAATGTAGTGATTATCTGGAGCCAAGGAGGAGGTCATGATCAAAGTGTACATTAAAGAGTGCTTATAGATCAAGTAAGGTGAACTGGGTATTGATCATCTGGGATATTTGGTGACATTGCTGGGCTTGAGAAACTGCAGAGTATAGGCAAAATCTGCCCTACAATCTGTTTTGTTTTTTTTTTTTTTTTAATTAATAATAGCTAGTGAGCAATAGATGGGTTTTGCATTTTTAAAGGGTTGTTTAAAAAAAATGAAGAATGTGTGAAAATGTATGACCTGCAAAGCCTGAATATTTTCTATCTGATCCTTTACAAAAAAGATCTACCAACCTTTGTATAAGAGCAATTTCATTGGATTATTGGGGGAAGAAGGCTTGCCTTCAAAATGAAATGGGAGTAAAAAAAATGGAAGTATCAAATATAGACAATTCCAGCACAGATACCCAGAGTCATATAGGCTATATAAATAGGAAGTATAGCTGAAGGGTAGGTAGGATCAAGAG
>NW_026000249.1:32235065-32331502 GCF_001458135.2 Marmota marmota marmota
TTAAAAAAAAAAAAAAAAAAAAACTGTCACAGAACCGTAGAAATTATAGAAATAGGCAATTCTACTAAGCTGCCAAACCCCATTTTCTAGTCTCATAAATGTCCAGAATGTTGTAGAAACTTAAATTTTGGTGCCACATTTAATTAGTGTGTGATGCTGTTTTATGGTACAGTTGGCTTTTAATACATGGTTCATATCTTTCAATTTTTAAAAATATTGATGGATACAAATAGTACTACATCCATCTCCTTTTTTGAAAAACAAATTTTATGTATTCTGAAACATTTTGTTGTTCAGGAGTTAAAGAGTGGCAGAGGTACAATTCAGCATGAAAGCTAATTATTATTTATGAAGATATTGTAAGTGAATGTTTTATCTAACACTTATTAATGATAATACTTGAATTGTTTCTTTATCAGTCTCTGCCAAGAATTTTCTACTTGATAAAAGCAAAAACTTAATGGTGTTTATATATTATACCAATTTTATACCTTAATTTTAAAACTTGGAAAAATCCTATATCTTTATCTTTAAATGTACAGAATACTTATTCTTTTGTGGAGAGATGTTGAAAATTGGCATTGGGTAGACTATTTGTTCAATCTTTAAATTAATTGTTAGACAAGCTAAAAATTGTACTTTAATAACAATTTCACATACTGTACTTAAGTCAATTATTTTAAACTTGATTTATTCCTTTGTGATGTGTCATGAACATTTTGGTTTTACTTCCAGTTATAGTTGAAAAAATTAAGACAGACACCTATGGTGTGATTTAGGATAACTCAACCATTTATAGCAGTGGAATTTCAAGACTTATTTTACATTAGTGCCAACTAGAACAGATGATTCATAAGATTTCTTCAAGGTATCAAAAACATAGTAAAATAAGGAAGTTTAATTTTGTTCCAACAAGTATGTTTCTATAATTTGAAACAAAAAGTAGCTAAGTCCTTCTTTAGGAAATAAAGTTACTGAATTTTTGACTTCCCATATTAATTTTAATTTTCACTCTTATTGAAATTGTAATATGTTAAAAGTACTTGATATTTTAATGCATTGACTGGTTTTGAACTTGTGATAATTTGATGAGGTGATAATTTGATAATCATTCTAAAATGATTAGAAAACTCAAGATTATTTCTTACTGATTTTCTAAATTGGGTAGAAATTTTAAGAAATTAGGAATATCTTCATTTTTTTCTTACATGAAAAGAATTACAGATTGGGGATAATTCTATCATATCTTAAGAATTTATAATTCTAGTAAGTATGATACATTTATTAAGGGAAAAGAAACCCTAAATACTAATAAGTAATGATGAAATGCAGCATCTTAGAATGAATAGCAACTATACACATTGTTTAAAAAATTAATATAATTTGATGTAAAGTTTAATAGATGGAAGTCTTGCTGAATTTTATTAGCTAAGAAGTTGTAAAACAAATCTTTTTAAATTTGAGAAAAGAAAGGAAAAAAACTCTGAGAGTTATCACAAAGATATTCTGGTTACAATTGCTAAGATGAGACAGGAAGAGAGACATATTTTATTATTATCTAGACATTTATTGGTCAGGTTAACATTTCAACATTTGATGGAAAAGTATCTTATAGTAGAAGGAAATTGGAACCCATATTTGTTCTTTAGGTGAAGAAAATACATTGGAAAATTACAAGCAAAATAAAGAATGTCATCAGTAATCCATGTATTATGCTTTTGTTTTTCTTCAGTGAAAGATATAGGAATCAAGATAAGTATTTGCTGAAATTAATAATCATTCTTAGTTTTTTCCTGATGGATCGAAGTTCTATAGATTTGTATAAATACCTAGTCATTTAATTAGGACAATTCAGGATTTTTTGTTTGTTTGTTTTCTAAGTAAACATATAGCTGATTTATTCCCCCTTCTTCTTTTTTTTTTTTTAAAGGAATCTAGGTAAAAATGGCCTGTCTAATAGTAGCATTTTGTTGGATAAATGTCCTCCTCCAAGACCACCATCTTCACCATACCCTCCCTTGCCAAAGGACAAGTTGAATCCACCTACACCTAGTATTTATGTAAGTCTGAATTAACTGACTAGAAATCAATCAAACCAGTATTTGCACCTACCTGTTTTTCATAAAATCTTTGTTTAAGTCAACATGGATGCCCTTTAGAAAGTGTTAGAATTATTGGTAACAGTGTGAATATCCAGGCAAGGGGGAGATGTATTGAAAAGGCTTTTGCAATAACATTTTATAAATGCCTTCTTAGTTATTAACTATCATTGTATTAGAATGTGAAAAATATTTTTACTGCTTTGATTTTTGAGCTATATTAGGCAAAAGCTAGCTAAATGTATGGACTTTTTTTGAGTAAATTGGGTTTTATATCTGCATTCTACTAGTTGTGTGGACCTTAATGTTCATTTTGTTTTATACATCTACCAAAAGAAAAAGGATATTATCTACTGCAAAAAAAAGTGTTTTGATAACCAAATATGTGATAATAGATGTATATACTAACCTACTAAAAAGCTTAGTAGGTTATTTGAAATGTTTAAAACTGGATATTAGGCCTGGGGTTGTGGCTCAGTGGTAGATCGTTTGCCTAGCATGCGTGAGGCACTGGGTTTGACCCCCAGCACCACATAAGAAACTAAATAAACAAAGGTATTGTGTCCATCTACAACTAAAAATATTTTTAAAAACTGGATATTAGGTTTACTTTATAGAAATCTGGGTAAATAATACAGGAAGATTATTAGAGTGAAATCTAAGCAATTCCTCTTTTATGTTTGTTTCTAAATAGATCCTGCTGTTGCATTTCCTTCCATCTTCAAACTTCAACCTCAAATGAAAAACATTTTTAAAGTACATATAAAGTTAGGATAATGTACTTAGAATTAACTTGCATATATAAATGATACTTGAGTTTTAGAAATTTGGCCCTTTTGCTCTGTGGAGGCCAGTTAGTAGTAATCTTTCCTCCAATGAGTAGTTATTAATCCCTTTTTTCTGAAGGGAAGTAGTGGGATGGATGTGTAATAAAACGTTTTTAACTGAGGTGCAAGGGGAAAAATGCACAATTGAAATCTATCTTATGGGTCTTCTTTAGCCTACTTCACTTTGAGAATATATTTTTAAAATATTTTGATTTTCTTTATTCCCCTACTTTCTTTTGATTTTTTTTTTAAAGCACATAGCATGAAATTTACCATTTTAACCATTTCTGGATGTACAGTTATTCAGATTTAAGCATGTTCACATCATTGTGCAACCCATTTCTGGCACATTTACATCTTGCTGAACTGAAAATCTACTCATTAAACAAAACCTCTTTTCCCCACTCTTCTCAGTCCCTGTCAACCTCTATTTCACTTTGTGCTTCTATGAATTTGACCACTTTATATGCCTCATGTAAGTGGAATCATAGAATATTAGTCTTTTTATGACTGGCTTATTTCACTTAGCATAATGTCCTCTGGGTTTATTCATAACATGTGATCCTTTTTAAGACTGAATAATACTTAACACACCTTGATTTTGATGTTTATGTTTTATTTCTCCCACATTTTTCTTTCAAGATATAGCAAATGAGAAATGTATGTGGTTACTATCTAATTAAAACTAGAATCAAGAGACATAATGATAAAATCCTGTAAAATAGAAATATCAACACATATGATACATTATTTTAATCTCATTAAATAACAAGTATGAATTTGGGACATATCATTTCAATAAAAACTGTTTTCCTGAGATCTAACCACGTGTTTTAATTTTGCAGTTGGAAAATAAACGTGATGCTTTCTTTCCTCCATTACATCAATTTTGTACAAATCCAAACAACCCTGTTACAGTAATACGTGGCCTTGCTGGAGCTCTTAAGTTAGGTAAGCTTTAAATAAAAAAGAAAAATGTTTGTATGATTTATTTTTTACTTTTATCTTCTAAAACACTGGTAGATAACTTTTGTTTTATTTTTCCATTTTTAAAAATATTTTCATTTTAACATTTGCTTGTCTCAGAGAAATGGAAAAAATCTATCACATTTTTCATTCATTATTTGAATTTGTGATAGTGATATTGGTTACTGGTAATTTTGTGGTAGTTTTTAAATTAGCTTTTATTTTGGTTTAATTATATAATTGTGACTTAGGTTAACTCATAGAAGAAATTTTGAATATAAAAAGTGGGTGAGATTTAATGTTACTGATATGTACTATAGCCCATAAGTATTTCCCATCAGCAGAAATTATATAAGTGAAACTTTGATCTTTGGACACTTGTCTGTTGGGATGGCATGACAGTTAAGACTAGGGCTTCACTGTATGATTCTGCAAACTTGATACCTAGCTTAGAGTATATATAGAGCCTAGTTAGTTTTTAGGGGAACCAGGTGCTGTACTATAATTTATCTTTTTCTTTAAAAAGGAGGTGCAACTTTAAAACATTATTCTAAATATAGATTTTATTTACTAATTATTTTTATTTGTTTATAAAGACCTGGGACTTTTTTCTACTAAAACTTTGGTGGAAGCTAACAATGAACATATGGTAGAAGTGAGGACACAGTTGTTGCAACCAGCAGATGAAAACTGGGATCCCACTGGAACAAAGAAAATCTGGCATTGTGAAAGTAATAGATCTCATACTACAATTGCTAAATATGCACAATACCAAGCTTCTTCATTCCAAGAATCATTGAGAGTAAGTATTTTCTTCCTGAAGATTATTTTAGACTTTTAAAACTTATTTTATTTTGGCGTTTTGAAAGGACACATTATTTTTATAAGCATTTCATTATTTTGTATTATATAAAATACCTTGTAATTTCTATGCAGTTTGCTCTTAATTAAGTCTAATCAATCCTATGGGCAAAGTGTAGTAAATATCATTGAGGAGAAATAGAATGACTGTCTAGCCAAAAAGATCCTTCATTTCTGGGATATTTCTATTTAGAGCAGTATAATTCTTTGTTTGGGGGGTTGTTCTTTGTGTTGTAGGATATCTAGTAGTATTCTTGGACTCTAAAGTATCTCCAGACATACCACATACTCCTAGAGGGCAAAATTGTCCCTGGTTGAGAACCAGTAATTTATCAAGTAAATAAAGCAAGGCTCAAGTATGCTTTATGCTTGCAAAATTCCTAGTCTTATATCTCATCATTTTTTTTTTCTGCCTTACTAATATTATCTGATAGACAACTCTCAGAAGCTTAGTAGTTTGGCTACCAATCTTAGCCCATAAGAGAAAGCTAAAGGTGAGGTAGAAATTTAGAGGAATTATTTCAAAAGATATGGAGAATTATAAAATTTGAAAAATAAATAGAATTATTATTAAAAGACCTATATAAAACTTCTAGCACTAAAGCATTTTTAAAATCCTCTAGTAGTATAAGGAGAACTTTGTGAATTCTCCCACAAAGTAAACATAAAACACCCACAGAAATGAGTTTATTAAAGATATTAACTGAAATACTTGTCTGTGCTAAGTTGTTTCTTCTTCACATGTCCTATAGCTGATGCTTAATATGTGACTGAAAGTGTTTAATATGTAATTCATTAAATTTGTTTGTCTATTAAGAATTGTACCCTGAGTTCACGTTTTTCAGTCAAGGCAGCATTTTACCTATAAATTATGTATTTGTGTTCCTTTCCCACTGCTGTTCCCTATATGCTACCAAAAGGGGGGGAAAAACAAATTCATCTAGTAAAAATCTGTTCTGCAACTTCCATGAGTTACACTGAATGCATTGTCCATATCCATCTCCATAGTGAACATTGTTAAGATGCTTCAACTACTTAGTAATATTTTGGTCAGGATAGACCAAAAAATTAAGCATTGTTCAAAGAATATCCAAGGAAGATTTGGACAAAGAGTTAAAAAAGCAAAGATAATAAGAGGCAGAATATTTAAATGGGAAAAGACCTATAACCAAAGGAAGGATGGTCTTTATTTGCTTTGAGGCATGGAGTAGAATATATGAAAATTTTACAAATGTTCAGAAATTATACATTTAAAGGGAAGGAAGACACAGTGTTAGTAAGCATTACTAACTCATAGATCATGGAACAGTGTTTAAAAGATACCACATTTGTGACACAAGAATTATAAATGAAAGTATATTTGCATTGAGAAGCGCTATATTTTTCAGCACTTAATTTCCATACTGATTTTGTAAATGTTTTGTCATTTATGTATAATCCATTGTGTAATAAAGATTTAACCCAGGAACAACTTCTTCCATTTGTCCATAATCAAGAGTAGAAACCATCTTACCCTCTGTTCTTATGCATATATGGCTATGTACTTGTGCACATGTCTGTGGGAGCTTTGAACATTTATCATCAAGGTTGAGACTTATCAGGCCTCTCCACTTAAGTTTTCTCTCCTCTTGAAAATGGAGCAAATATGAGAATCTATAATGTAACTTTGTACCTGGTGGAAGAAGTTGGATACCATGCCAAGTAGATTTGAATTTTCTTGGGTCTCTCTTTAAATTATTATCTTATTTCTTTGAAGAAATTTTATGTGTAAGATGCCTATAGAAACTTAGTTTCAGAACATAGATAATACCATTCAATCCAGATGTGAAGTTTTTTTAGTTGAATGATGAAAATGATAGCCAGTTGTGGAATACTAAGGTAGAATACTTTTCTTCTTATAGGAAGAAAATGAGAAAAGAAGTCACCATAAAGACCACTCAGATAGTGAATCTACATCTTCAGATAAGTAAGTCATTTTTAATGTTCACCTCATATTTCTTTTACAAGGCATGTTTTTAATATTGTCTCTCTCTTCTTAAGTTCTGGGAGGAGAAGAAAAGGACCCTTTAAGACCATAAAGTTCGGGACCAACATTGACCTGTCTGATGACAAAAAGTAAGTCCTCATGGTAATATTTCTCTGAACTGATGCAAAGAAGTAGCCTTCTGAAGATGAAGATAGTCTGTAGCTTCCTTTTTTTTTTAAGAGAGAATTTTTTTTTTTTAAATATTTATTTTTTAGTTTTCGGTGGACAGAGCATCTTTATTTTTATGTGATGCTAAGGATCGAACCCAGTGCCCCGCGCATGCCAGGCAAGCGCGCTACCGCTTGAGTCACATCCCCAGCCCTACAGCTTCCTTTTGTATTTCATTCCTTGTCAGTTTTTTAAAGTTGTTATATGAGAGAATAAGGTAAAAAATGATTTTTTTTTTGCTAGACTTTATTATTATTTTTTTACTTAAAACCCTGGTACAGTTTTTACAATAAGACCCTGACTTGATGCTAATTACAGAATTATAAAATCACATTTATTAATTATATGAAATAGAATTATGGAGCTGGGGTTGTGGCTCAGTGGTAGAGCACTTGTCTGGAACGTGTGAGGTACTGGGTTTGATTCTCAGCACCATGTAAAAAAATAAAAATAATTTTAAAAAAAGAATTATAAAAATACGTATTAATGAAATAAGATTCTACAACACAACTATAAAAAATAGAAAATGAATTTCTTTTCACTCATTTACTTGGTCCATAGTTTTTATGCTTCTTTTCATAGGAATTTCTCTTTGAAAAAAATTTAAAAATTTAAGCATTTTCTATGCAAAAGTAAAATACTTACATATTTAATTATAACTCTTGATCTATTTTATTGCAGGTGGAAGTTGCAGCTACATGAGCTGACTAAACTTCCTGCTTTTGTGCGTGTCGTATCAGCAGGAAATCTTTTAAGCCACGTTGGTCATACCATACTGGGCATGAACACAGTTCAGTTGTACATGAAAGTTCCAGGAAGCAGAACACCAGGTAATTTTTATGAAGTAACATATCATTGAAAAGCATAATAAATAAAATATGAAATATGCATAGAGAACCAGTATCTTTCCATTTAAAATGAATAAAACTGAAAGGATTTTTCTTATTATAAGATTAGACTCTTTAATGGGGCTTAGATTATCATTTCTTCTTGGAATACCTTTTAAAATATAATAGCTAAGAGAGCGCTGTGGCCCTCGCCTTTAATCCCAGAATCTTGGGATGCCTAGGTAGGAGGACTGCAAGTTCAAAGCCAGCCTCGGCAACTTATGGAGGCACTTAGCAACTCAGTGAGACCCTGTCTTTAAATAAAATATTTAAAAAGGGCTGGGGATGTGGTTCAGTGGTTAGACACCCCTGGGTTCAATCCTCAGCACCAAAATAAATAAATAAATAAATAAATAAATAAATAAATAAATGTATGTGTGTGTGTGTGTGTGTGTGTATAATAGCTCAATAATAATGATTTGACTTTTAAAGGGGCATTGGAGCACCACTGGGAAAATAAACCTCTGTGGCCTAAAGACTCTGTTGTTGATTCCATCTGTTGCAGAGAATTACAGTACAGTGTTTTTCTGAACTTTTTTAAAACCACAATCATAAGAAATATATGTTTTCTGTCATGACCTAGTACATATGTATGTATACAGAACCATTTCATTGAACAGTACATTTTCTAAATTATTCCATTGTATTTAATTTTAAAAAGAAAGTGGAGGTTTCAGTCCTCTTATTGGATTGTCTGGACTTTGCCACTAACTAGACTTGTTGCTTTTGGCAAGTCACATCCCTTCTCTGGGTCTTTCTCTTTGTCGAATAAATTACCTTGTTTTTAGCCTTCAAATTTCTGTCCAACGCTAATGTGTCTCTTCTTTGACATGAAATTTCACAAATTTCACAAAGTGATGTTTGAAATATTTAATGGTTGCTGCAACCCTGGCAATAACGCTAGTTATTAATCTGGTTATTATCAGTTAGAGATAACTGATAATAACTAGTCAGCTATGTCAGTGTATTCAAGCTGCATGTTTCTCTCAGTGCTTCAGTTTTCTACTTGAAGCAGACATGGTTTAAAAAGCAGACTTCTTGTCACCTTCTTAATGAATAAGAGTTTGAGAATCATTTCACAATAGGGTTGTGATACTTCTGGTTAACACAGGTCAGTGATTCTCAGTCCTGGCTGCTCATTTGAATCTCCTGATAAGCTTTGTAAAGATATATAATTGATCTCTGGGGATTGAGACGCAAGTATTATTAAATAAACAGAAATATGTTCCCCAGAGGTTTTTAGTGTACAGCCAAAATTAGAACCATTGGTTGTAGTTTTTATTCTGAGTCCATTTAAAGCTCAGTTCTATGATGTTTTATCCATAGTTGAAGAAGAAAGAATTCTGGAATAAATAGTGAAAGAACTATGTTCTGCTCCACACTGTGTCATTACACACTAGTATAAGTACTGGGCAAACCATTTGAACTCAATAGTTAAGTTTTCTTACATATTTGTTATCACATTGGTTCTTAATTATTAAGGTTCATTTCAGTTGAAAACTTCTCCCATCCAATTTAAATTGTTTGGGGCAAATAACATTATCCTCCAGTCAAAAAGAATCCCTTTTTCATTACAAATATAATGGAAAAGAGTACTTCTTTGTAAAAAAAAAAAAACAAAAAAACCCAAGACTGTTCTTGGGTTTTTGTTTGTTTGGTTAATTCTCCAAAATTATCCTGTCTAATATTAAACAATTAATAATTATCTGAAGAATTCCTTTAGTATAGTAGTTTCCAGTAAAAATATAATACAAGTCACACATAATTTAAAATTTTTTGGTAGTTATGTTAAGGTTAAAAAAAAAAGGTGAAATTTATTTTGACTTGTTATAGCCAAAATATTTCAACATGTAACCAATATAAAATTACAGAGATTTTTCACATACCAAGTCTTTCAAATGTAGTGTGTACTATGGAATTACTGCACCATTTCAACTTATATTTCAAGTAGTAATCAGACAATGCAGTCTTAAAGGAAATTTTGTATAATTTGTTCAGTTCAATTTAGAAAGCATTATTTTGAGTATTTTGTTAATGGGAGGTATATACTCCCTCTCAACACCCTCCACCTCCATCCTCACCCCCCCACACACACCTAGATTTACATAGGTAAATATAAGTGGTACCTGTTTTAATGGATTTAACAATCAGACATGTATGTTCTAAATCAGAGAAATGCTCTCAGGCTCTATCCTAAGATTTTGTTTAGATAGTGGGGCCCCAGCATTTATAATTTTAATTAGAGCTACATTTTATTAGTGTCCATGCCATTGGCACTTTGAACCACCTACCTAGTAGTAGTAGGTGACAGCTGTAAGTACTGAGAAACATTGAACTGCTTTCCCTGTTAGAATTCTGAGGTATGCAAAACACCTAGAATCTCCTTTAAGTTAGTCCTTTGGGGAAACCCCAGTCCAGTCAAAATGGACATATATAATTTCTTGGGAACAAAATCCACTCTACTTCTTCTAGAACCATGGACTCTGACACCAGGAACTCAGACTTTGTCTTTAAGTACACCACTCTACCAGTGATGGGGGTGGGGCCAGGTTAAGTTAAAGTGCCACAAAAGAATATCTACCAGGTTTAAGTAACCTTTCCTCCTGTTCAAGCATTTTATTGGTTTATGTTAATCTGACTATCTTACCAAGTTCTGGCAAAGTTGTTTTAACAATTTTCATTGGAATTTTGGTGTTTCTGGAGAGGGACAGATATGCAGAGTCCCCACTTTGCTATTTTTACGGATGTCAATCCTTGGAGCAGCTACATTTTGAAAACCAGGCTTCTTGTTCCTTTTCTAATGTCCTAATACTGCTCATAAGAAATGGGAATTACAAAAAACTAAATGCCGAATGTTTGCTTTGACACAAGGAGGCTGATTCATAGTGGGATAGGGAGCGGGAGCATGGGAGGAATAGCCGAACTCTAGATAGGGCAGAGGAGTTGGAGGGGAAGGGAGGGGGCATGGGGTTATTAATGATGGTGGAATGTGATGATCATTATTATCCAAAGTACATGAATTGGTGTGAATATATTATGTATACAACCAGAGATATGAAAAATTGTGCTCTATATGTGTAATAAGAATTGTAATGCATTGCGCTGTCATATAAAAAAAAGAAATGGGGATTAGTTCACAAGGAAAAAATGATATAAATATATATAATAGCTAGTATTTATTGCTTACTTTAATTTAGGCACTATTCTAAGCAATTGTTATTTCATTGATCTTCAAAACAACTCAGTGATTTTACAGTAGTTGTTATTATATACTCTTACATAAAAGGAAACTTAGTTAGAAAGGCTTAACATCTTGCCCAAGTTCATGTAATTACTAAACCAAGGAGCCTGACTCCAAGAGCCTAAGCTGATAACTTCAATTTGTACTGTACTGCCTTCCATATTACTGAATGAGTTAGGAGTTGACCAGATTCAGTTCTGAAGTCAGACTTGACTCAAAAGTGCTATACCATAAAGAATTAAATATCTCTAGAACATTATCTGTCAAACATTTCTAATATTTCATTTCTAAAGACAAATTTTCCATAGAATTTATAGTGTGCTGATTTTTTATTTTCCCATTTTAGGGCATCAAGAAAATAACAACTTCTGTTCGGTTAACATAAACATTGGCCCAGGTGACTGTGAATGGTTTGTTGTTCCTGAAGGATACTGGGGTGTTCTGAATGACTTCTGTGAAAAGTAGGTTTCTAAGCTAAATTTTCTTTAAATATGATTATTAGAAAACAGTAATTGTAAAGGACAACTTACCAAATTGGATCCTAGTGGATATATAGCTAGTTTTTACTTATTGTTCAACAGAAAGTTCATTTTAAATGATTTGTTTCAAGACCTATTATTTGATACTATTGGAAATATTTAAAATGCCATGAAGCCACTCCATGCAATAGTAACAGTCATGAATTTAGAGGATATAAAGATTGAGTTATTATTTTAATTTTAAACTGATACATAAATACTTGTTCATTTGAAAGGTGTGTATTCCAAGGGAAACACTGTTTTATTATAAATGGTTTAAGAAGGTAGAAGGAACTTTGTAATAACTCAAGCTTAAACATACTAATCTTTGCCTTATCATCATGATATGAGTTCTTATTAAAACCAGCAACTTTTCCTATAAAGAAATTTTACAGAATTTAATTAACTGCTTCAGATTGTTTTACCTAATGAAAGAATGTGCACAATGAGAATTGTTCCCTTTCTCATGATCCTAGAAATAGCCTTCATTTATTTGTGTCTGTGTTAAAGAATATTTTGAAAAAAAAAAATTTTATCGGTTTAATTATTTCTGTAGCTAAACTTTATTTTTTTTCCTAGAAAAGCACTTATTGTGTAAGCACCTGATATTTCCATTAAGTAATAACATTGGAAAATTATTATGGAATAAAAATTAAAAGCATAAATTGTACACATAATGGTCAGAATTTTGCCCCCACTGCAATTAGATAAAGGGGAAAAACTCACCAAAAATGTTTACAATATGAGAATAATTTGAAAACTAATTATATATATTTTCTACATATTAAATCTGTCATTTCTTACTTTGGCTTAAGAATCTTGGCTGTGACTACCTGGATTTAGTCAGAAGTAAGTCAATAATTGGGAAAAAAAGATCCAAAATTTCTTTATATACAGGCATGAGAGAATTATCTCTCACAGTCCTCAGTATTTACCTTGTAGGTTTCAAATGTACTAATAACTAACTTGACCCATTATTTCTTTTATGAACCAGCAGTCTGATAGTAGCAGAGAAAAACAGTAATATTATATGGGAAATCTCCAGTGTGCAACAGATTTTAATTTCTTAAATTTTGAGATCATTGTGTATTATTGAAGCTACAGTACAGTGAACCTTGTTCATTATTTCTGAGTAGGGATTGACTATTTTTAGGATAAGGTTTTCTTTCCTGTCTAAATGGAGCGGTGTCTTGGGAAAATGATAATTAGAATAGGCAGATGATGTCCAAAAAGCTTGGGCTTGGGGATAATAAAAATATCAAGTTTAGTATAAAGGGTTAGGTAAATTTAATAACTGATTTAGAGAAAGAGCATTTGCTGGGCTGGGGTTGTGGCTCAGTGATAGAGCGCTTGCCTAGCATGTGTGAGGCACTGGGTTAGATTCTCAGCACCACATACAAATAAATAAAGTTCACGGACAACTAAAAAATACTTAAAAAAAAAAAAAAAAAAGCATTTGCTGCCTTAGCATTTCACTGTAATTTTGTTTCACATAAGGGTTGTTTCTTCTGACATTGTGTCGGTAGTTTATTTTATGATGTTAAGTAGTACCTGTCTTGAAATAACAATTCTTTTTAATATATAATTGAAACAATTCTTACTTCTTTTTGTAAGTTTGTGGGGTTTATTGGTGTTGATTATTTGAAATTGCTCTCTTGTGGTTAGAAATTTTTCTCCAATTTTATCATGGCAAGACTTGAGTAAAATAGGGCTAGGATTGTGTTTGTAACTGTTTTTTGTTTTTCGCTTTATTGACAACTTTTATCTGCACTGTGTCTACTTAGCTTTATTACAAACAGTAAGCCAGTCCTTGTCACCTTGCAATTAGGCTGCTATTGGCAGTCTGTTCTAGACTTTCGAAGACTAGTTCATTTTTTAAGGGAGGCAGGCAGCGGGGTGTGGGGGTGGTGGTGGTACAGGACTAAGGTTTAATTTAGATCAGAGGTTTGTAAATTTTTTTCCATAAAGGGCCAGAGAATAAATATTTTAGGCTTTACTCGTTATATGGTCTCTGTCATAACTGTATCATAATGCAAAAGCAGAGATAATCTGTAAATGAATGGGCATGGCTGTGTTCTGATGAAAGTTTTACTTATAAGAACAAGGAGCAGGGGCCATGGGCTATAATTTGCTGACACTTGGTCTAACATAAAATTAAATTCAAACCAATAAAACAATTTCAAAAATATACTTTATCATATACTTCAGCACAAAACACAAAGTGAAAGTTATTTCTCAGTTCCTAAGGAAAAGAATATCTACTGGGGCTGGAGTTGTAGCTCAATGGTAGAGTGCTTGCCTCACACATGGGAGGCACTGGGTTTGATCCTCAGCACCACATAAAAATAAATAAACAAAATAAAGCACTGTGTCCATCTACAACTAATATATATTGTACATTTTTTTAAAAAGAATATATCTACTGTATAAGTACTTCCTTCCCAAAAATGTAAAATCTGAAGTAGTTAATTGAAATTCATAAAATTATCTTACAGGAAAAGTTGCTATATATTTTATGATGTACTTCATATTATGATGGAGACTAATAAGAAGCCAGATATTGAAATAGATAGAAGCTTAGTAATATGACCTGTAGAGTTGTTTCCGCAGTATATTGGTGGTAGTAGTATGTGATTGTTTGCTTTTGATAAAGTTGGTTTCAACTGCATAATTTGAATCAGTGGATCATTCAAACCATATAGAAACTGACATCTTGTCTCCCTTTTCAAAACAGTAGTAGAGACCATTTCTATCTTTTCCTTTCCCTCAGAAATTGTGGGAAGTTTCTAATACTTATATTACCATAATGTTCCTATTTACATATTTAAATGACTTGATATCATCTCCACCTTCCATTTACCTTTAAGGGATTTCCAGGTACTCCACAGAGTTTAATGAAAAATAGTCTAGCCTGGTGTTGTTGTACATTCCTGTAATCCCAGTAGAGCAGGAAGCTGAGGCAGGAGAATTGCAAGTTTGAGCCAGCCTTGCCAACTTATCAACACCTTGTCTCAAAATAAAAAATAAAAAAGGACTGGGATATAGCTCAGTGGTATAGAGTACCCCTGGGTTCAATCCTTAGTCCCCCACCTCCAAGGAAAAAAATGTCTTCATTGAAATGAAATGAAATGAATGAATTACCGAAGTATTACTTTAAAATAGCTTTGAATTTCTTTGGAATCTTTGAAAAATTAATTTAAGGTAGTAATACTAGTCTTCAGGTAAGTTGTTCAATACTGAACTAATTAATTTCATACTCTTTATATACATATAGCAGTTTTTATTGTGCAAGTGCTTAAATTTCACTAAAATAGATTAATATTATTTAAAAACTTGTGATATTTCAAAAAGAGCTTATTAAAGTTACCTGATCCATCTATACTGTTGTTTCTTATTTCAGAAATAATTTGAATTTCCTAATGGGTTCTTGGTGGCCCAACCTTGAAGATCTTTATGAAGCAAATGTTCCAGTGTATAGGTTTATTCAGCGACCTGGAGATTTGGTCTGGATAAATGCAGGCACTGTTCATTGGGTTCAGGCTATTGGCTGGTGCAACAACATTGCTTGGAATGTTGGTCCACTTACAGGTATTTTAAAGAATATGCTTTAAAAAATAGTTTAATTTAAAGGCTTATAATATGTATATTCTTTTTTTCCTTGAATATAACTCACTAAATTTTATATTGGAAGATGAGTGTCTCCTTGCACCAAATTTCAGTTTTTAGTAGAAGAAATTAAATTCAAGTCAACAATTGGAAATCTAAGGCCATAAATCTCAGCAAACAACAAGTTTATTTGTTTATATAAATAGAAGATGTATTTCAATTTTTAGAGTGCTTGATTTTATTTTATAAAGGAAACATTTTATGGGAAAAAGCAAAGTACAAATTTATTCTTTCAAATTTTTCTTTTGTATGCCATATAAATAGCCCTACTATGTAAAAATCTGTTTGAATTATGCCTACATTCAGGCAGTATTAGCTTAAGGTTAAGAATATGGCCTTTAGAGCCAGAAATACCTGGATTTGGACCAGGACCTGGTTCTTGTAACTTTGGGCAAGTTATTTAATTTCTCTAGTCCTTGATTTCTTCGTCTATATTATGAAGATAATTTGTAAGGCAATAATAATAAGGTAATAATTAAATGAGATAATGGTAAAATTAGCTCAGCACAATGCCTGGCACATAGTCATAGGAAGTACTCTTTTTATGTAATTGATTCTATCATAAAATATAAAAATGATATTTGTAGTATTTTGAGGTTTTCAAAATTGGTGTTGAAGATATCACCTGAGAGAGTGATAACGGTTATCTTCATATCTTTCGATACTTTGGGTTGCATTATAACTGTTTTTTTTTTCCTAGCCTGCCAGTATAAATTGGCAGTGGAACGGTACGAATGGAACAAATTGCAAAGTGTGAAGTCAATAGTACCCATGGTTCATCTTTCCTGGAATATGGCACGAAATATCAAGGTCTCAGATCCAAAGCTTTTTGAAATGATTAAGTAAGTGCTTTCTAAAACTGCTGTAGTCCCTCTCTTTTTGGGGGAGTGTTAACTATTAAATACCTTTTTTTTCCCCATAGAATTATGTCGACATTAAAAGAAAGTGTCCAGAAGTCTAGCAAAATGTAATATGAGAATCCACATGTTAAAAATACCTTTCCCTTCCAAATAGCCCGCTGTGGTACAGAAAAGAACAAAAGCATAAATGATTCTAAACTAGTAGATTCACATTCTTGTGTTTACTTACCCCCTCCTCTCTGAACAACCTTATTTCCCAAGAGACATTAGTTTTAATATTGAAAATCTGCTCTTAGTAACTGAAGGGATAATAGCATCATAGAATAATTGCTGTTATGGAGAAATTAACAGTTAATACAGGGATTTGACTAAACTATTAATTTCTTTTGTTTAAATTATCCATCTTGTCCCTATTCATAGCTGCTTTAAAAACTTAATACAGTTTATATAAATTCTTGTCTAGTACCTTAGTTTAAATACATATACACTAATAAGCTTCTCATTTATTGTCACAGTTTCTATCCTATTTTGTAAATCTAATAAGCTTCTCATTTATTGTCACAGTTTCTATCCTATTTTGTAAATCTGTTTAGAAATATATGTTTTCAAATAGTGCTATATGGCAGTGTTCCTGTAAATTATGTTTTCTACTACTACCCCTACCTGCCCAAAGGTGGAGAATTCTGGTCAAAGAAATTTATTAAATAAAGTCGAACAAGTCCTTTATTTTAAATTTATTCTCTGTAAAAATTTTTAAATACTGTATGTGTTGATGTGTTTTATAAATAGAAGTTACGTGTGTTTCCCAAATTTATTTGACCAGTATCTTTTTAAGAATTGATCTCCTCAACTCATTTTGGAATATGCTGTTTTATACTCATGGATGAATTAATTTTGTTTTAGTCTTTGTTAAAATAGTATTTACACTCATTGTTATTCCTGCAGGTATATTAATTTGGTCAGCATGTATTGTTTTCAGAATGCTGTCTTTTGAAAGTAATCCTGGCTTACTAAAATTTTTTCAAACCTAAATGTAAAATTTTATTCAAACAAAAATTGTGTGGGCTAGGTAACATGCCTGTGAATTTTCTTATGACACAGTCCAATAATGTATAAATTCCTTAAAACATTGAATCTTAGGCACTATATTCCCTATAAATATATAATTGGCAGTGGAGGAGGGGTGTCTGTATCTCAGAATGGTACTTTGCTCTCTGAACAATAAGTTCAGTATTTTTGGTAGAGCAAGGAGGATGACCTAAAGTCCCTGAAGATGGTTAGTTAAGTTGGAGATAGGCATAAACTAAATGCTAATTCAGATAAACTAAAGGTAAAGGGATATGCAATACCATTTATCTAACAGCTATGTAGATTGGAAGTGTCTTATCTCATTTTGGATAGATAAGGATTTTATAATTGGAAGGATTTTAAAGGGCATTTACTAAAAATTTCTACTTAATATTCGAGTAATCTTGCTTGTAGCATTCATAATTTATACTAATCTAAGGACATTTCTCTCTTTTTTTTAAAGAGAGAGAGAGAACTTTTTAATTTTTTTTTTTTTTTTTTTAGTTTTCGGTGGACACAACATCTTTTTTTTATTTTTATTTTTATGTGGTGCTGAGGATCAAACCTAGCGCCCACGCATTCCAGGCAAGCACGTTACCGCTTGAGCCACATCCCCAGCCCTAATGACGTCTCTTTACCTCACTATAATTCTGTAAAGTTTTTTACTAATTTATCTAAAATCTACATGTTGCTTGGTTCCAATTCCCTTAAATATACTGAGATGGGTACAGAATATATTCCATTTAACAAGTGCTTTAGAACCAACTCTGGGCCAGATACCATCCTACACACTAAAGGACAAAGCATTGTTATAAGACAAAATCCCTGTGTTCAAGGGGCTCAAATTCCAGGGGAGCAAGACAGACTCCCAAGCAGGAAGTCTAAGAAGCAATTTATCTGTATGATTAAGGTAAAATAGAATAATATTTTGGTGGGAGAAGCTGATAGTATTTCTTTGGCCAAAGTGATCAGGGAAAGTATCTGAGAGGGTCCTTAGCCCTGGAAAATGAGATGAAGTCATTAGTATACAGATCTAGGGATAGAACATTTCAGATCCAGAGTACAAGTGAAGGCTGAATTAGGAACAGTATGAGCATGTTTATGGGACAGAAGAAGCCAGTGTGACTATAGCAGAATGAGAAAACATAAGAGTGGTAGCAATAAGCTCAGTGAAGTGAGCAGCAGGAATGAGATTGTACGTGGACTTTTAGGACATAGGTAAAGAGTCTATATATTTATTGTAAGTGTTACAGATTACTATTAGAGGATTTTAAGCAGGGGGAGGGGAATAAGTTCTAATTTTACCATTAAGAAAATGGATCTGAGCTGGGCACAGTAGCACATACCTGAAATCCTAGTGGCTCTGGAGGATGAGGCAGGAGGATCGCAAGTTCAAAGCCAGCCTCAGCAATTTAGCAAAGCCCTAAGCAACTTATCATCACCTTGTCCCTAAATAAAATATTTTTAAAAGGGATGAGGATGTGGCTCAGTATTTAAGTGCCCCTGGGTTCAATCCCTGGTTCCAAAAAGAAAAATAGAAAATGGATCTGGTTGCCTTGTGGATTACAAGGGGCAAGGGTAGAGGTAGTAAGGATGATTTGGAGGCTATCGGGCAATTACATTAGGGACCAGCTTGGGCAGAGATTTGCCTGTGGAAGTGAAGAGAGGGACAAACTAGGGACTGTTGTAGAGCCAAAGCTCACTGAACTTTCTCGTAAATTGGGTGGTGGAGTAAGGGAAAAAGGAACCAGTAAAAAACTCTTGCCAGTATTGTTCTTCCTACCCGATTTTGGGTAATTTAAACAGCGTTTACCTCTATCATTTCTATTTCTTACCCCACCTTCATCAAACTTGCCATAATTCTGGACTCCTTCCAGTTGATCACTGTCCCTCTTAATAAATATGAAGTCTTGGACATTGATACTGGTATTATCTTTGTTATAAAGTTGCCCTGTGTTGAAATTGGACACACAAAATTTGGGTGTTTTTCACTTATAATTATTGGTAATAAAGTTGTTTCTTAATGCCTGCCTTCTTTCATATTTTAACTTAAAAGAACATCCATGCTTATCTATACACCATTTGATCCAGCACTACAAAATGACTAATCCTTTGAACCTTGATTATTCATTTTATTAAGAATTCTGCTACTAGCTTGAATTTTCATTGAGATATGATTAGCAAGCATTTATTGTCATCAGACCAGTGAAGATGTTAACCACAAGTCCAGACCCCTAGGCGTTGCTTTATAAAGCTTCCTTTTAAAAATACAATCATTCAGCCATTGCTAAAACTGTACTTTCACCAGCCAACATTGCTCCCATTCCTTCATTTAATGAGTGTTTAGTGACTGAATATAAGACTCTGGGCTAGGCACTAAGGATTTATAAATATATATTTATAAGCACATGTAAGTACATATTTATGTATACTAGATCCCATTAGGGTATATAAGTAAATATAATGAAGGAAATACAGTGATATAGTCATTGAAGTCTCTGCAGCTCACAGAATCCCAGATGTCTTTTTAAGCTCTTCATTCTAGGGAGAAATGTATTTTGTGTGATGGGTGAAAATGTGGAGGCAGGGAAAGGCAAAAAGAATAGCATCTCAAGTCAGCTTAAGACCAGACTCTTGCTCCATCAGGAAATGCCTCAGTTGATCCATAAAATGAAAGTATACATATTTAGTGTTTAAGTTAATTTAGTCACGTTTTCTTCCAGTGAAGGAGTGAATCTCTTCTGTAGAGCACAGGGTGAAATAGTTGATTTATGTAGAAAGGTCATGTTATATGACATGTGCCAGCCAGTCTTCAACTACTAAAATCATACTCAGCATGGTAAGCTGCTTATACTCTGAGAGGCTCAGGGGAACTCTTGACTCTCTAGAGGAACTGCAAATGCATACTTCCTCTGGGTCATCTTCTCTTCCGCCTGCTCTCTTTCTCTTCCTTGATCCATTTGCCTTGCTTTCTCTCTCCTGATCTCCTTCCCTAATGTGTCTTTGGTAAGAAACAGTGAGACAACACAGAATTAAGACACTTCCGAGAGGGTAAAATTCAGGAAAGGCCTCACCAAAGAAGTACAACAGCTCCATAGTCTCTTATCCTAACCCCTTTATGCCAAATGTGTTTGGGAATTCAGAACTTTTTAGTTTTAGGAAAAAAAAAATCTTTAAAAAAAAGAAAAGAAAATCTATTATTTTTTTCCTTACAGTAGGGTATCTTATGGCTAGAATCAAACACATTAATATTTCTATAGTAAAATATTAATAGTTACTAATGAGCTAAATGAAACCTATAAATAGCTCCAGGTCAAGTTTCAATACAAATGAGTTTATGAAAAATTTATGGAAAATTTGTGAGGTAATAATAAGAACTTATGAACCTGTAGTTGTACTGGGTGGTTTAATTATGGGACATGGTGGCATCTCCTATTGTGATCTACTAATTCCTCATTATCATTTTGAGGACAAATTACCTGTTCTTTTAACAAGTCAACATAACTCGTTTTTTTCTTTGCACTTTCAAGTTCAAGTAGGATCTTAAAATTCTATAAAGTCCTTTATCTAAGTAAGTCATTTAGTAAATCTCTTCCAATTTTAAAACCTAATCATTTTACACACTAATATCCATACTTTGCTTCACAGTTTTCCAAATACTTGCTATATTGGCATGAGTCAAAAGAATATTCATTATCTTGATTTCTTATTTCTTTTCATAATGCAGTAAACTCAACTTGGAAAGTTCACAGCCTGACTCCTTAGGAGAATTTTAGTGGGAGCTCAGTGTATAACTTTGATTTCATTTAACTGTTTCAGTGAGCATAAGCTTCTCTCTATATACCTCATATACTGCAAATGAGCTTAGTTTCTCCTTTATTCCAAACTTTTAAAGTGTCATTCTTAGGTTTAAGCTTTCATATTAGTTAAAGAGTACATATTTAAACTTTTGTTGTTAAAAAATTTAGATAGGCTTAACACTGGCAAAATGTACTAATGAGAAGCCTTTAGAATTTTTAATAATCAAATTTGCATGCCAATCACTTAGCAACAAGACAAAATATTAAATGGAAGGCAGAAGATTTAGAGGCATGAATTAGAAGGTAATTGCTACAGTTTAGACAAGGGGAGAGTCTAAGGTTAGAGGGTAAAACAAATTGCACTTGAGGATTGATTGGTGGAGATAAGAAAGAAATCTTTATTGTTGGACTTTGGTTTGGTCCACGTAGTGGAGCGTTTATGCTTATTAATTGGGAGTAAAGGAAGACAAGTGGAAATGGATCAGCTAAAGGGAATGAGGATTACCAACTTGGCTGACCTTAGATACACAGAACTTGAACTCTTTCTATGAGGGTTTAAGTCAAAATTTCTATTTAAATGCCCAGATGGATACATGGTTGTATTGGAAAATGAGTCAGAAATACGCATTTGTAGCTTTCAACTGACTATGATAAGGAGTTACCATTCAGGTATTAGCTGTTGAGTTTTCTGGACCATTAGTTGTTTTTAAAGTGGAACAGTACCCACACAAAGAAATGAAAAGTTAAAGCTACCAGTCACTTCCTTTAATTCACTGAACTGTAACAGTTTTTCCATGTTAAGATATCTTCTTCTCCTTTAAAATACATATTGCTGCCCTCTGACTTGTTTGTATTTTTTTTTATCTAGCTTTTATTTTGAAAAATTTAAAATCTACATCTACAACAAAAAGTTGATAGAATAATACAGTAAATATCTATATAACCTAAACTGGGTTCATCAGATAAGTTTTTGCCACATTTACTTAGCAGTCTCTATATACACATGCGTATGTGTATACTGTTTTGGCTGAGCCACATGAAAAAGTGATTTGTAGACATTATGACTTGTCATCTCAAATACTTCATTATGCATCTCTAAGAATAAGTATAGTCTTAGCTGGACATGGTGGCACATGCCTGTAATCCCAGTTACTTAGGAAACTTAGACAGGAGGATTAGAAGTTTGAGGCCAGCCTCCGCAACTTAACAGGACCATCTCAAAATAAAAAGGACTGGGGATGTAGTTCAGTGGTAAAGACTTCCTGGGTTCAATTCAATACCCCCCCAACTCCTTCCAAAAAGAATATTTTCCCACATAAGCATCATACCATTTACTATAGCTCAGAAATATGAAATTCAGTAGAATTACCTAGTATACAGTCTACATTTAGATTCCCCAACAGAAAAAAGGAAAAAAAAAAATACATTTCCCTACCAATGTAAAAATGTCTTCTTAGCTTTTGCCTCACCTCACCACACCACCTTAATCCAGACTGAATCAAATTTCACCTTGAATTCTGTTTATAGTCTTTGCATCTTCTTTAGTCACTTTTTAAAAAAATCTGTAATCATGATATTTTCTTTTTGCAGATAGCAATTCAAAAAACTATTGATGAACTGTTTTCTTTTGGTCAACTCTTTTGCCACTCTAGTATAAACTGTGTTATAGATTTTTTCATTTGTGGGTCCTGAGTAAACCAAGTTATACTAAAAAGGTACTTTAAAACTTAAAATTAGGGATGGGGAAATTACTTTTATTTTTTATCCATCTTCATCAAATCATAGTCTTTATCCTGTGTTTTTAACTTTAAAAAACAAGTTAATGAAGAGTTAAAGGAAACATTTACTCTTTGCAAATTCATGATTCCATTTTCGGATATTTGAGACACATTACTTTAGTCTACATTTTCTCCCTGTATAGTATTGAGATTCTTTACTTCACTCTCATAAGGTTCATACATTGCTTATGTTTTACCATTTAAGTATCCTTTTAACAAGATCCTTGAAAGGAATTGAAATGTTAGTATAGCAGATGAACTCTGAAAACTATTGGTACTGATGCAGTTTCCCTGTAGATAACAGCCTTACAAAATAAATAGTCTTTGAGGTATAATTGAATGGTTTAATCTCAATGGTAGAGAAAGCCAACCCCCAAGAAATATGGTATACATTTTTGTAATCATGGTGAATGATTAGCAAGTTAATACAATGGTAATATGTTGCCAATACATTAGGAAGCTATTTTCTTCAACAATTTTGTTAGTTTCACCTATGTCTTGGTGGTTAAATAGTTCAATAAATACGTCAAAAATAGAATGCCAAGGACTGTGTTTTCTTCTGAAAAGTTCAATATTAGGAAGGCTGAGGTTGAGGAGGAGCATATCAGATAGTAAAAAAGAATGGAAAGTTAATTTTCAGAATACATATTTTCATCCACCTCCCTATAATCTGCCAAATAATTATATGTTCTAAAATTACTAATAACATATAAGCCAGTAGTTGAAAATAAATTCTCTAAAATTTCAACAATACCAGTCTGTCTTAAACTACTCCCCCACAGACTTAATTTCTTATCCTATCATTTTGTCATTCTTTTGAGTATGATATAAAGCACTGCTCTTCTTTCATTTTTAAATGTACCATCTTTTACATACATAATATTGATGCCTCATGTGCTTTCTTTTTGTCTTTTGTGTATGTGTGATCACTGTGTGTTATTTTCCTCCACCCCTCCTTTTTAAAATTTTTCCTAAGTCTTAGATTCTGTGCTGTTTAATATCCCAATGAAATATTACAGAAGGGGTAGCATAGTTTAGTTGTCTGGAATCTGCCCTATCTTCATATCTTGGCTTCTCCATTTACTGGCTGAGGGACTGGGCAGATTACTAAATCTATTAGTCTTTGTTTCCTCTTCTGAAAATGGGTATAATAATATCTTTTTATGTAGCTTTAGTGGGCCTTGCATTGAGTAAGCACTCAGTAAGTGGTAGCTATTGTTATAGTTAATATTAATTATAGAAACCCTAGTCACCAGTATTTTTTTGTTTGTTTGTAAAGTTAATACTTATGGACCTAGTACAGTGGTTCTAAAATGCACGCAGTTTTTCTTCCATGGGGCACTTATGATAATGTCATCACTTAGGTGGGAGGGGTGCTACTAGCATTTTGGGGTAGGGAGTAGCGATGCTGCTAAACAGCCTATAGTGCACAGGCCAGCTCCAAACAACAAAGAACTATTCAGCCCAAAATACCAGCGGTGCTCAGATTGAGAAACCTTAAAGGAATCTAGTCTAAACACTTTTAGAATAATTTTTGTTTTCTTTTCAGTGTATTAACTATTGTACTTTGACACATCACAATTTTTTCAAATTAAAAAATCAGTGTATTCAGAATCAGAAATTTGGACTTCTGTATGAAAACTTCTGTGTTTTCCATTTCCCTTTACCTGAAAACTTCAGTTTAGTAATTATATAATTATTTTAACATGAATTAAGAGTTTTGACATAATAACATTAGTTAGCTGGGTATGGTGGTATCTACCTGTAATCCCAGTGGCTCAGGAGACTGAGGCAGAAGGATTGCAAGTTCAAGGCCAGTCTCAGCAACTTAGTGAGACCCTGTCTCAAAATTAAAATTTAAAAAACAATAAAATAAAAACAAAAAATAGGCTGGGGATGTGGGTCAGCAGTAAAGCACCCCTGGGTTGAATCCATAGTAATAATAATAATAATAATAA
Organism: Marmota marmota marmota; assembly: GCF_001458135.2. Lineage (NCBI taxonomy): Eukaryota > Metazoa > Chordata > Mammalia > Rodentia > Sciuridae > Marmota > Marmota marmota. The sequence goes on from NW_026000249.1 coordinate 32,259,789, forward strand.
TAATAATAATACTTAATGTTTATGGAACACTAATTGCCAGGCACCAATTTAAGCATTTTACGGAACATACATAATCCTCATAACAGCACTCTTAAGTGTCCCCATCTAACAACTGAGGAAACGGAATAGGAATAGAGAATAGGAAGTGAATAGGAAGTGTGTGTGAAGCTGAAATTTGAACCCAGGCAGTCTAGGTCTAGAAACTGCTCTTGCCTATTCCATTAGCTGTCTCTCTGTGGTCTCTTAGGGTCTTGGTGATAAAATGCAATGATCTGTGAAGTTTGAATGTATTAGTATGTATTAGAAAATACAAATTTTTGTATTTTAGACACTGTTTTCAATTTTGTCACTTTTTGTGGTGACCAATGAATCTTAGGATCAGGCAAGTTAGGTACACCCTGGAGTAGATTAGATCTTTTAGAATTGTGATTTTTAAAAATCTTTATTTCACACATATTATTGGTCATTACCTTATCTATATAACATAAACTTTATCATAAGTACAGAGTTTTTAAATAAAAGTTAAAATAAACTTAACTTCCCTTGTCCCTTTGCCCATTTTTAAATGGATAAATGAGGTGTTCTGCAATTGTTTGGTCATAGCCAACTGGCCTAATGTCTTAAGCAGAATTTCTCCTAGCACTATGCAGAAATAATGGTATAGCCACAAAGACCAGTCTATAGTTAGCAGATTTTAGTGCTATAGTCCTGGTGCTCTTCTAATAATCTATTGGGTTTGATATGCAATGATTTTTTATAACATTGACCAAACAAAATCTAAAGATTCTAAAACTCCGCCTTCTTATAGTTAACATATATTTGCTTTTATGCTTGTTTTTCCATTGAGGAATTCTTTTTTTTTTAAATATATCTTTATTTTATTTATTTATTTTTTATGAGGTGCTGAGGATCGAACCCAGGGCCTCGCAGGTGCTAGGCGAGTGCTCTACCACTGAGCCACAATCCCAGCCCCATCCATTGAGGAATTCCTAAGGTGTTCATTTTATCATTGACTGAGACCTTGATTTTCAGCCATGTGGTTGGTTTAAATAAAAATGTTAGATGCCTTATTGACATTCATATACCTTCTGTTGTCATAGGAGAACACAATCCTGGAGTGGCAGGTAGCAAGGGAGTTTTGAGGGCTCACATTTTGGCTTACTTTTCCTTGTAGGGTTAGAGACTGGGCAGTGCAAGCCGACTCTTAGAACTTTCATTTGTCACCTACTTAGTGACTGAGTTTGTTACCATAAAGAATTGAAAAGTGCCCTATCAAATAAACCCATATTTCATCTGTCTCCACACTGACGTTTGGGAACTTAGTCAAGTTACCCCTAGAATATTAGCATAATCACGTCTGTTGTCTTAACTTTGACATAACATCATTAATAGCTTCATTCCTATTCTTATCCTGCCCAGAAAAATCATTTGTAGGAATAATCGTTTGTTCCCTAAATAATACCTTCTCACAGTGTGCCTTCTGCACAAAACGTGCCTTACCCCAATCTCTTTTTCATGCTTATATCTAAATTGATATATTCAAATCAGAAATTTCAACATCCTATATGAAAACTTCCAAGATTTCTACCTCCCCTAACCTGAAAATGATCTCTTTCTCCTTGTAGTATTCTTGACTTCCTAGGTTTGTTTATGGTTTGCCTGATGTGTTGATTTGTGAGTATATTGTGTGTGTTCATTCTAAAGAAGTTATTCTCTTAAATTCCATCCCTTTTTAAGCTTCATCTTTGCAGATCAAGTTTTGGTTGCATTAATTTCTACTGAATAACCTCAAATATGCCTAGCCCTCACTTAGTCTCTTCCTTGTGGTTTTCTTCTGTGCCAGAGCTGTCTTTATCCTCTTGTCTTTTTGTGTAGTTTTTCATCCAAATAAAAATAGGGCTTGGGTCTTGAAACCACTGGTAATCCTTAAAAGTCAAAGAATTCTGTTTCTGTAGCTGCAGAAATAATTTCTGACTCTGTTCCTAAAATGCATTCATGTAAAATAGAACTTTCCATCTTCTACATTTAGCATTTTACCTTTTTTTCTAGTAATTTATTATTTTGTTTTTAGCAAATTAAATTCTTAATTGGTGTAAGATAAACTTATTAAAATTAAGCAATACTAAAATTAAGAGGAAGTGAGAACCTTGATTTTATTGGGCTTTTAATTTTTTAAAAGCTCTTCAATGTTCTCTTTATATAAAAATCAAAGTCTGAAATTAATTAAAGCAGAACTATTTATGATTAAATCAAGTCTTGAATATTGTATCTATACCTTCCCAAGTATCCTTTTCCCTAAATCTCTTCACTTCCTGATTATTTTTCCCTGTCCTTTGATTGAATCACCTCTTAGACCTGCTCATTGCTGTGGTCTCTGAGTCTCTGTCCCTCTAAATTCTCCTTCTCTTTCAACTCAACAAAAGATTTCAAAAAATATAAGGGTAAGGAGAAACCACAGTTTTTCATTTATTATCAGAAAACAATTGTTTTCTAAGATTTTAGCATGACACAAAAATTGTGGACCTGTGATTTCAGAAGCAGACTGCTTGTGGTTATTTATTCTTAGCAACCTTGGGTCCATCCCTTTGTTATTTTGTACTAAAGTATAGAATAATTCTCCACAGAGCCAAGACTGTTTTGAAAAAAATTGCTGACTTAGCCCAAGATTTTTATCTTCACAAGAACAAGGAGAGAGAGAGAATGGGAATTGAAAAAATACCAAAAAGAAGAGAGTAGAACGTGAGATAGGGAAAGTTTGAGATTTTCTTCTTTTACAAACCCCAAACTCAGTCACTCTACAAGCTTTATGATGTATCATATAAATTTAGCTTCCCTGAGCCCCTGCTTCCCATTTGTGAGATAGAAGTAACCTTTTTCCACAAGGTGCTTAAGGGTCCTGGTTGGCATAATGTACGTAGAATACTGAATATATGCCTCCTGTCTGGTTCTTATTTTGTATTATTTATTTATTTATATTGTTTTATTATTTTTGTTTGCCCATGTGGGAGCACAGTTGAGTTTGAAAATCTCCCCAAGGTACCTGCAGAGTTTTAGGCATTATTTTCCTGTAAAATAAAAATACTGCTAACCTCTGCTTGGAAAACTTGTTTAGTAAGATCTATACTTTCAGAGGTGAATTGCATGAGACATGGGGAGGGAAAAAGAAGCAGTTGCTTTTCAAGAGCTGGGGGCGTGGGCCCAATTATATTATCTCTCTTTTGCTATGATCTGAAGTTTTATCTGCTACCTCTCCTGGCACTCTATACCACATATGCATGTGTGTATGTGCATGCACACTCAGGTAACAGTCCTAGCTTTGACATGCAAGCATAGTCTAAAGCAAGAACATGTTTAACATGAAATGGATTCCTTAAGAAGTGATAACTTAAGGAATTGGCCTGCAAGTGTAAAAGTTGATTATTGTATGTTGTTAATGTGTTTTACATATATTTTAACCACCCCTATCCCCTGATAAGTTTTAATATACATGGGTTCTGACAAATAACAATACTTCAGCCTAGTAACTTATAAAATACAAATGAAACATAAATTAAGATTAATATACTATTACCCACGTTTGAATTTTAGTTGTTTAGAAAGCAAATGTTTACTTATTGAACAATAATATATGCCAGGCACTGTCCTAGGCAGTAAATAAATGAGTAGAAAAGTATGAATAAAATAGACAAGACCTTTGCTCTCAAGACAATATTTAGTTGCTAAATTTATTTCCTTTTCTTTAGGGTATTTTTGTTATCTCTGATTTTTAGAGCTGAAAAATGCCTTAGAGATCATCTAGTTCAGCCTTTCTGTTCAAATGGAGAACCTGAACACTGAAATTCACAGGAGAGTAAGATAATACAGAATATTCCAAGTAATGCAAACTGTAGAAAAATAAGCACAAACTGAGAATTCACAATGTGATTCACAATCTGATGATGTAATATTTTATACTAATATTTTAGTATCATGTTTAAATTTTAAAAAAGTCTAAATTATTAGGAAACTTCAGTTGTATTAATATAAATGGATTCCACTATATTATCTACAAGTTAAAATGAAAAAAACAAATGTCTTTTTTTCTTCTTTAGCGCTATAGTTAAAACAATTTTGTATACTCTAATGATTGAATCCATAAATTATTTTCTGTCTGTGGAACTCAAAGAGTTTTAAAAGTAATGATGTTCATGAGTGTCTAGGTAGTGTTGATAAAAGTAATGTGTCTTTCTGTCTTACTTAGAATCATAGCAGTTCATATCTGGAATTCAGATCCCTTATTTCAAGGATGTAGATATTGACTCCCAGAGAGGTTAACTAACTTGCCCAAATAAGAGCCACAATTAGCCACTCAAATTTAAGCAAGGAGTCAGGTTTTTGTTTGTTTTGTTTTTTAATTAAGACTTTTATATTTTGATATTCAGATATCAGTTATTCTCAACTCTAAATGGTTTAATATTAATCATCATTAGACTTGCTGAGCATTGCCTTATTTTTTAAATCTGGGAAATTGACAAAAATTTTGAAGTCATAGATATTAGAACCAATTCTCTTGGCATTATTTCTGTATCTTTCATGCTATAATTATTTGATATTCAGTTGCTGGTCACAAATAATTTTTCCCCTATAATAGGTATTGTCTTCTGAGAACTCTGAAGCAATGTCAGACTTTGAGAGACGCTCTCATTGCTGCAGGAAAAGAGATTATATGGCATGGGAGGACAAAAGAAGAACCAGCTCATTACTGTAGCATTTGTGAGGTACGTAAACGTTCTTCTCCACAGTTGTTTTTGTAATCCTTCTTGCCTCTCCACTCTTGGTTTCTCCTCAGACTGTGTGTGTGTGTGTGTGTGTGTGTGTGTGTACACACACACTTCCATGTAACGTATTTTACTGTAGTTAGCATTGTGTTCAATTTTGTTACTAGATTTCTGATTTCTTATATTAAAACTTAATCTGATGATGTAATATTTTATTAATTGTTAATCAGCCTTAAAAATATCTACCACAGAGTCATTTATCTGTTAGGTCTTTTACAGATGATAATAAACAAGAAGTTTTTAGTCCAAGAATTTAGACTGGGAACATATGTACACAGATGCCAGTAAACTGGATGTAATTTGGTATACCTCCATGCAGATCAATGTTCAGTCCTCCCTGGTGCAATTTGCAATATATCTATCAAATCTTCTACTGTAGCCAAGGCTTGCAAGAGGAGCAGGAACAAAGGAGATGTAGTGCCTTCTCTGAAGAAACTTAAAATTCTACTTGGAGAAAATGAATTATAAACAGTTGATTATAATTTATAGGAGACTACGATAAATGTGAAGTTGGGATTTCTGTTATGAAAATACTGCGGGGATATAAATGATCTAATTTTCCTTTCTGGTATTGGCCTAAGAGCTCACAGAAGTATTAGCATTTGAGTCCTTCCTTGAAGGATGAGTATGATTTCAGTGGGCTAAAAAATGATGTGAATTAGAGGTAGACCATCATGGGGTATAGGAAACATAGGACTGGGGAATTATAATAGTTTTCAAAAAGAATGAACAGTCCAATGTGGCTTTAACACAGATTGTGCAAATTCTACTCATAAGTCTCAGTGATATGTGGCTTGCAGTGCATCTTGAACACTTTTAAGGAATTTGATATTTGGTTTGAGGTCACTAAAGCCATCAAAAATTTTTGAGAAGCAAGTAATATGATGTGTATTTTGGATAAGATAGAAATAGTAAGCTATTGGAGTGGTCTTAAGTACGATTTTTCATCTTAAGGCCTAGACTAGAACTTGGCAGGAGGAATATTAAAGAAGGGGAAGAAATAAAAAGTATTTAGAAGATAAAAATAAGTATTCATTAAATGGCAGAAGTAAGCAACAAGTTGAAGAATGCTTATAAACTTTCTAGCTCAGGTTCCTATTATTGCCCATTGATAGTAATGGAAACATGGTGTACTCCAGGATTTTAAGAAATGAGATTGTGTGAGTTTTCCATTACTGAAAAAATTCCACAGTAAGCAGATATGGTAATATTGATGATCTTTTCCAAATTGATGTTTTCAAATTCTGTTGTTGACCTTTCTTTGAAATGATTGAATTCATTAACTATATTAGTGTTGTATAAAGTCTAAAGTAAGTCAGTTGGAGAAAATGAATGTATAAACTTTCCAGTATTTGAGAATGACTCCTGTCCCACAGTGCTGGTCCTTATCCTGCCTGAACAACTCAAGTCTTTCTGTATAAGATAGAGGCATTATTTCTAAATCATGCCATGCTTATGAGTATACTTTTTGTTTATACTTACATAAGGCTTATAACTGAATACTCAACTGTCATTTCATTTACCTATCAGTTTCCTTATCTGTAAAATAGATTATATTCATTCACCAAGCATATTTTGAGGTTTGGTTAAACACTGGGCACTATGACATGCACTAGCAATGCAAAGATGAATAAAACAGTTTTGTCTTTGAGTAACTCAGCTGTGGGGAAAGACAGGCATCCATACACAATACTGTGTAATGACTACTATCATAGAGAGTAAAAGGAAAATAATGATTACATGCATCTGATTGTATAATAATATTTTTAGATTTAAAACAGAAATGAGCTGACCTTTGCCAAACTTTTGAATTAGGCTTTGTCAGAGGTCATCATGAGTAAGTCATTCCCTCAGGTAAGTCCCCTAAAAATGCATTACCACCATGTATTTGGGTTTGACACAACATAAAGATTCTCAAACACAGACATGTTTTTCCTTGGTGTACCCTATCTTAACCAGAGATAATTGTCTATGCATGGTTCCCTTAAGGTAAAATTTTATGTTTATACCAAAGCAGTACAATAAATACCACCATCTCTGTTTAATGCATTTTTCTTTTGTATAAAACAGGTGGAGGTTTTTGATCTGCTTTTTGTCACTAATGAGAGCAATTCTCGTAAGACCTACATAGTACATTGCCAAGATTGTGCACGAAAAACAAGTGGAAACCTGGAAAATTTTGTGGTGCTAGAACAGTACAAAATGGAGGACCTGATGCAAGTCTATGACCAATTTACATTAGTAAGTGACAACAACACGTGAGTATGTAGTTAGCTGGGTTGAGGCAACAGTGTTTGCTCTGCCACCTGATAAGTTGGAGGTAATGAAATACTTAAATTTTCTTTTGGCTCAGCAGATAATACATAAGGGTGTATTCCTATCATCCCCTTCTCTTTTACTTCCAACTGTTTATTCATATGAAATTGACATATATCATTTTCACTTTTCTTCCTGGGTGAGACCAGCCTAAATAATGTTACAACTACATTTTAAAATCTTCATGTGTTTTAGAACCTTTTCATATCTTTTCTATCATTTGATCTCAGTTAATCGAATATGTACATAGGTTATTAGTGCCAACAGAATGCTCAGTGTGTGCTTTTCTATATATACTTCTGCTTTTAGAGTTAATTGTATTTCTATATAAAGTTTTGTATTTGCCAGACATATTAACCTCATGGGAATATTTGATGGAGTTTAACTTCCTGGTATGTTATATAACCTTCTGAAATTTAAGTATACTTGTAAATTGCATATAGTTTTTAATTTCAAATATCAGATTCTTAGGGGGAAACATTTTATCCTAGCAGATCAATAGCTTTATTAAAAGAGACAGACATAATTTATGAATTATTGATTTTCTCCAATACTTTTCTCTCCCAAACATGTGATAGAAACTGACTTTTTGAAATTTAGCTTCTGATATTTTCACCTGAATGCTTTTCAAGATTTCTTTTGAAGAAGAAGAAAATTATCTGGACTATATTGAGCCAAATATGTATTACCTATTGAGATAGATCCTGAAGGCAGTCACTAATGAAATTGTAACTGATTTGTTAAGTTATTTTTCTAAATATAAGTATGGAAAGTTGCAGGTACATTGAATAGGGAAGTGGTCTTAGACTCTTGGGAAAAGTGGCCAGGTTAAAGAAAAGGTTTTACTTTTGTGTATTAGGCTGTTGACTTTTTTGTTTTATGTTCCCTAACTTCATAAACAGAATTATGTTTATAGCCATAAGCTAGGGAACAATATTAACAATTTGTATATCAAAATAAACTACTTTACTTTCATTTTCAGGCTCCTCCATTACCATCCGCCTCATCTTGATATTATTCCATGGACATTAAACATGAGACCTTTTCTGCTATTCAGGAAGTAACCCAGTTCTGCACCACTGGTTTTTATAGCTATCTCGTAAGGCTGCTGGCTGAAAACTGTGTCTATGCAACCTTCCAAGTGCGGAGTGTCAACCAACTGGATGGGGAGAGTACCGCTCCTACTCCAGGACTCTCACAAAGCTAATCAGCTGAACTTCAGAAAAATAAATAAATAATAATTTCCATGTTTTGTATATATCTGACAAAACTGGCAACACCATACAGACTACTGACTTGAAGACAACCTCTTTTATATTTCTCTATTTCTGGGCTGATGAATTTGTTTTCATCTATCTTTTCCCCTTCACAATTTTCCTTGGAAAAAAAATACTAGCCTAGCTGGTCATTTCTTTGTAAGGTAGTTAGCAATTTTAAGTCTTTCTTTGGTCAACTTTTTTTTTTTAATGTGAAAAATTAGGTAAGAAACTTTTTTACTGCTTTTATGTTTTTCTGTCTTGTTTTGAAACCATGATGGTTATACTTTTGGTTCCTAAATAAAACATTAAAAAACTTAACAGCCAAGTCACAAAGATAATGGATTGCACATAGACTAAGGAATAAACTTCAGATTTGTGATTTTTGTTTCTAATCTTGATGTAAATTTACACTATTTATAAATACATATTTATTGCTTGAAAATATTTGTGAATGGAATGCTGTTATTTTTTCCAGATTTACCTGCCATTGAAATTTTAAGGAGTTCTGTAATTTCAAACACTACTCCTATTACATTTTCTATGTGTAAATAAAACTGCTTAGCATTGTACAGAAACTTTTATTAAAATTGTTTAATGTTTAAAGAGTTTTCTATTGTTTGAGTTTTAAAAAGAATTTATGTACAGTGCCCAGTTTTTGTTCATTTTTCAAATCTGATTATATATATTTTATATATACTTATGTATGTATATATAATATATATAGAAATCTGAATATATGTATAAAGATTTAGAACTTAAATTTTTCTCGTTTAAGTTTCACATCTATGGTAGATTTTTGAGGTGTCTACTGTAAAGTATTGCTTACAAAAGTATGATTATTTTTAAAGAAATATATATGGTATGTATCTTCAAGACCTAAAATGTCAGACTGGTTTATTGTTAAGTTGCAATTACTGCAGTGACAGACCAATAAACAATTGCTGCCGAAATATAGTATAATAGTAGAAAACAAATAGTGAATGAACAAGATTTTTAAAGGAATGTTGTATTGACTTGACAAATCCTGTACATCACTTAGTAGCATTTTATATGGGAAAAGGGATTCCAGGATAAAGGGTCTATTTTAGAACACAAATAAATTAAGAGACTTATTTTTTAAAAGTTAGGAAATTTTGATATTTCATGCTTTCCTGATTACATGACCATGATGGGATGGGGATCTACAAATTCCATATCACTAGTAAAATACAACAAGCTATATTAGCATTCACAAATCACTGCTAATTAACAGTGTCTAATATTAGTATTTTATTTTATAATGCATCTTCATTTGTATCTCCATTTTCTGAAGCACTTGGCAAATAGTCTCCTTTTATAATATAGTTCTATGAATTTTCCAGAAGTGTTACTGAAGAAACATAAAGAGTGCTTATAAGTGAAGTTTTAACACAAACACACCTACACATCCACACATGTACACACATGCACATATGACTGAAGAAATTTTATCAAGTACCCTTTCAGACAGTTTTGGAGTATGTTGTCCTTCTAGAAGCAATTTGAAGGCTGAAAGCATGTAGATGTTTTATTCAATTTAGTTAATAATTTGGTTTGCTGCTGAATACCTTTTAGCAGCAGTCATCCCATATTTATAATTTCAGACAAATAATTCCAAATGTTTAGTTATGAAATAAGTGCTTCCTGAAGTGCTGCTGAGGATGTTAACCACAGACTTTTTATTATTATTATTATTATTTAGTTGTAGTTGGACACAATACCTTTGTTTATTTTTATGTGGTGCTGAGGATTGAACCCAGGGCCTTGCACATGCTAGGTGAGCTCTCTGCCATTGAGCCACAACCCCAGCTCCAACCAGATATTTTTAAGTGGTTTTCTTTTAAAATCTCCTATCCAGAAGTCATATAGAATAAAAGAACTCCAGACAAAACATTTTTGCAAACAAAAATTGCAAGCCAACCTCCAAAAAACAAAAATCAGAAGAAGGCTAAAGCTGTACCTAAATGTTTGTTAACCCATTCTGATGTATCTCATATAACTTGTCTTCCTTGGTTTTGTTAAGATAGTTTGTTGTCAGGAATAATTTTTTAACTGTTTGTATAGGTTAGCCCCATTAACGCAAACTCTATCCAGATGGCTTAATAATGGAACAACTTTGCATCATCACACATTGTTCAAAGAAAGGATCTAATCACACAGTGCATTTTTTAAAAAGCAGATGTCGATCCAGAGATTGAGGACTAAATTACATTCTTTTCTCACTAGCATCAGTTAAGTAGGAACTCTTAACTAGCATCAATACAGTAATTCCATTTGCCTAAACTATTAAAACAATGAAAAATTTTAGATTTTACTACAAAGTGTAGAAGCTAAGTCATGTCTGCAAAGTAAATTGAAAACTAGGACCTTCAAAATAAATACTAATTAGCCAAATGAAATTTAAGATCACATTATATCACGAATTGAGTTTAAATATATGAAATTTTAAAGTTCTGTGAGTTTTCATTTAGTCTATGTGTTTATGCTGAATGAATAGTATGTGATCCCTCCATGCACACATCTAAAATGGGAGATTGATGTATATTTATGCAAAACCTACAGGTAGCAAGAAGGAGGGGTAATAACTACATTTCAGCATGGGTTACATTATCACACCTGACAGGGCAAGAAGATTTGGGAATTTGGAAGTAGTGTTAAAGGTATGGTGGAAGACAACCAGCGAGGTAGGAAGGAGCTAAGGTTGGAAAGCTCTCTGCCATAAGAGATGTTTAGACTTAACCCTCTAATTATTATGAAACCATCTGCTGAATTTAAGCAAAAGAAGAGCATTGAATTGTAGTTGCTTTGCTGACTCTCTTAACCATTCCATCTGTCCTCTACATTGCTACCAGGATATTTCTAAAGCACAGAGCTCCAAGGAAGACATGATTTGGGCTTGAACTTTGGATATTGTGAAGACGGCATTAAAAGCACAGATTTGGAAGACACAAATCAAGTCTACAGGACTCATTAGATGTCTTCCAGGTAGGAGAGGGTGCTTTTACCCAGAATAGGAGATACACATGAGTTCTGGAGGCAGAAGATAATGAACTTCCTGTTGGCAATCCAGTTTGTTAAGAAGAGGTTGGATCTGTTAGTCTCGAATTAGGAGCCACCTGGTATCTGGCTGTCCATTGAGGTAAGGCTTAAAGCCAACAAGATCAGTAGCAGAGAGGTGGAACTTAGGCCCAATATGGAACATCAGCACATAAAAAGCAGATAGACTGCAAAGGAGAAGAAAACTTAAGCTGGCCAGGAGTAGTGTTAGATAGGTTAAAGCTTTTGAAAAAATAACCACAGCATGCTGCAAAGATGAGGATTAAAGAGATTGCCTTGGGTTGTCTCATGAGATTTTTGGTGACATTCGTCGAAGCTCCTTCAATAGAGTTGACAACCTGATTGCTGAGATGGGAAGAGATTGAAAGACGTGAGTCAGTTTAGCCTTTCTGGGAGCTCTAGATATGAAATTATGTTGGTCTTGGTACATAGTAAACAGATAACCAATCTTAAACATTGTGCAGCATTATACTAGAATGCTCCACACAGTAGTACGTTTGTGTGTGTGTCTCGGCAAACCATGTGATGTTTCACTTTTGAGAGGAAGGCATACTTTTGACTTATGATGTTATTTATTGTAACCTGAAGATACTTCCAATGTAATGAAAACTTGTGCAAAACCCAGTACTTAATACTTTTCCTCTGTTTAATGCTTACAATAACTGAGTTAATTACTATTTTATTCCCATCTTCACAGGTAAGTAAATTGAAATAAAGGGACGTCATGTAACTTACACAGATTCACAATTTTTAAGTGGTGAAGCCAGGATTCTATTTCAGAGCCTAATTCCAAAGTACATGCTAGTGTACCTCCCACTGTAGAGAAGGAGTTACTGAGTGTTCACTCAGTAGTAACATTTGGAAGAAACTTTTATTTAAAAGAAGAAGGTGTCTTTAAACTGATAACCTGTAATTAAGTTGACCATATCTTTTATAGTACAAACCAGGACCCTTTTGAGATTGAAAGGGGGTACTAATAATTGGGTTGGGCAGCAGCCACAAAATGGTACTGTCCTGAGCAAACAAGGATGGGTAGCTGTTGAGAGCCACAGCCGAAGGGGCCCCAGCAAACTTCCAGCTGCCAGCAAACTTCCAGCTGCCGGCTCACAGCGGCCCCAGCAACATCTAGCTGATTGGCTCTTCTGCGGTGATGCTCATTGGAGATGCTCATTGAGCTGTTTCCCCGCCCTTCCAGACTGCCGGCTGATGATTGGCTCACAGCGGCCCTAGCAACATCTAGCTGATTGGCTCCTCTGCGGTGATGCTCATTGGGCTGTTTCCCTGCCCTTTCAGACCACAGAGCTGCTCATTGGGGGACTTTTTTGGCTCCGCCCACACAACCCAGCCAATCGGCCTCAAGAGCAGGAGGATGGGGGGAGGTGGTGAGGCTTGTGGTTGAGAGAGAGGCTTGTGGGAAGCCGGTGGTGGCAGTTGGACTCTGAAGGTTTTCCTGAGGAGCTTTTTTGTTTGGCGTGTGTGGTTCTAAAAATAAAGTTCATTTCTTTTGACAAGTGGCTCCTGAATTGTGCCCAGCCAGACTGCGGCAGGTAGCATAGTGTGTTTTAAGTTAGTCTTTAGGAGAAGCATTTTGGGAGTAGTATTTGCCTCCTAACATCCTAGATTTTTGTATTAGAATGGAAAGCTACCTGCATTTAGGTACATTAAGACCCCCAAATTGGGTTTAAAGTAGTTGGTGAATCATCTTAGTGAAGATGCATACAATAAATTAGCATTAATAATAAAGGGGAAATTCCTGGATAGTTTTTCATTTGTTTTATGCCAGGGATTTAACCCAGGGGCACCTAACCACTGAACCATATCCCCAGCCCTTATTATTATTATTATTATTTTTAATCTTGAAACAGGGTCTCACTAAATTCCTGAGGCTGGCTTTGAACTCGTGATCCTCCTGCCTCAGGCTCCTGAGCCTTGCACAACCATGCCGGGCTCCACTCGTTCTCTTGCCCCCTCCAATCAATTCCTCAATTCTCTCCCTAGCAAGCAGAGGGAGATTTTTAATACATAAATCTGCACTGAGTCTCTTGCTGCAAACTCCTCTCTGCTATCCCCATGCTCTCCCAGCATATTTTGGTTTTGTTTTTTGTGTTGTTTGTTTTGGTACTAGGGATTGACCCACGGGCACTTAACCACAAGTCACATCCCCAGCCCGATTTTTGTATTTTATTTAGAGGCAGGGTCTCACTGAGTTGCTTAGGGCCTTTTTAAGTTGCTAAGGTTGGCTTTGAACTCACGATCCTCTTGCCTCAGCCTCCCTGTTTTTTAGTCAGTGATGTCCACTGAGTTGTTCCTGTCCTAAAATTGACACTTCAGAAAGTTATGTGGGAAGAATATGAGTAAAAAGAATAATATTTATGTAAATATTATTAATATATACTTTTCTTAACTCTAGATCTGTTACCAGTTTAATTTAAGGTGGGAATCTGTTTCAGCATGTTCAAAATATGATTTTTAAGTGTCAACCTGAAAAAAAGGTAGTCACTCTTTTATAGGGGTTTTAAAACTATTTAGCACCATGTAGTTTACTTCCAAGTGATTGAACATGTTTACTATGAACCACAGAAAGATTCCTAATGAACATAGGACTATTCTAATGTATTTAAGTTATAACTGTGTGTGATAACTTGAAATCGATTCAAGGTATGATTAACATAATGCAATACTCTGAAATATACCCATTTTCAAAAATGCCTAGATATGACATCTATTGGAAGAAAAGAGGAGAAAGCAAATACACTGATTTGGGGGCTTAAATAGTTAGTTGTAGTTATGCATTAATTTTAGCTCTTTGTGCTAGAATAATGTATTTGGCAGAATGGAATTAGATATGTTATCTTTAGAAAACTTGATATGTGATTTAAATGTCACTATCCTTCATTAAATGTACTTGTTGGATACAACTTTTGAGATGACTGCACATGGAGAGAAGTCTAATAAATGGAGATGAGTACTCAAATTTATGATTTACAATCAGCAAAGTTTGCTGGGTGAAGGTACTGAAAACATTGGTGTAGGGAGTGGGAGAGCAAGTTCAGAACTACAGGTGATACTGATGCCTTAAAAGTTTCAGTTAAAAGAAAAACTACTAAGTACCCAAGGTTTGACAATACAACTACTATATACAAATCCTGGAGAGGGTTTTTTATTATACGTATTTGGGGTTTCCAACATTGATGTTAGGGGATACATACAGAGAGTGACATGGTTACTATGCAGTGAAGCAGAATACAAGTCATCTCACATGGTTACATTTTTATGTGATAAAAGCAGCTAAAATCTTTTATTCTAATTAGTTATACATGACAGAATGCACATTGACACATCATATATAAATGGAGTATAACTTCTTATTTTGGTTGTACATGATGTAGAGTCACACTGGTCCCATAGTCATATATGCATATAGGGTAATAATATCCAATTCATTCTACTCTCCTCCCTACCTACTATCCCCTCTCTTCCCTTTACTCCCTTCTACCTAATTCAAAGTAACTATTCTTTCCTAACCCACTCCCTTTATTGTGAATTAGCCCCGCATATCAGAGAAAACATTGGCCTTTGGTTTTGGGGGATTGGCTTATTTCACTTAGCATGATACTCTCCAGCTCCATCCATTTACCAGAAAATGCCATTATTTCATTGTTCTTTATAGCTGAATAATATTTCATTGTGTGTATTTACCACATTTTCTTTACCATTCATCTGTTGAAGGGCACCTAGATTGGTTCCATAGTTTAGCTACTATGAGTTAAGCTGTTATAAACATTGATGTGGCTGCATCACTGTAATATACCGATTTTAAGTCCTTTGGGTATAAACAGAGGAGTGGGATAGCTGGGTCCATTGGTGGTTCCATTCCAAGTTTTCTGAGGAATCTCCATACTGCTTTTCAAAATGGTTGCAACATTTTGCAGTCCCACCAGAAATGTATAAATGTACCTTTTTTAAAATACTTTTTTTAGTTACCAGTGGACCTTTATTTTTATTATATGCAATGCTGAGAATCAAACCCAGTGCCTCACACATACTAGGCAAATGTTCTACCACTGAGCCACAACCCTAGCCCTGAGTGTTCCTTTTCCCTCATAGCCTCACCAACATTTATCGTTGCTTGTATTCTTGATAATTGTCATTCTGACTAGAGTGAGATGAAATCTCAGTGTAGTTTTGATTTGCATTTCTGTAATTGCTAGAGATGTTGTACATTTTTTTCATATGTTTGTTGATCAATTGTATTTCTTCTGTGAAGTGTCTGTTCAGTTCCTTAGCCCATTTATTGATTGGGTTATTTGTTTTGGGAGTCTTAAGTTTTTTGAGATCCTTACATATCCTGGAGATTAATGCTCTATTTGAGGTGCCTGTAGTAAAGATTTTCTCCCATTCTGTAGGCTCTCTTTTCTTGTTATTGTTTTCTTTGCTGAGAAGAAGCTTTTTAGTTGGAATCCATTCCACTAGAACAGAGACCCTGCACCTAATAGAAATAGCACAAGAAAAGAATCAACAAGTGGAATTGATTCAAACCAAAATCTTAATCCCTAATATAGTACCATTTTATTAACTGTTGTCCTCATGATTTCTAGATCTGTTCATCTTTCATGTCTGCTGTTTTGTGTCTTTTGACCTATTCTCTTCATTTCCTCTTTCCCCACCCACTCATGATTACCACTGTTTCATTCTCTGTATTAAAATATGGATCATTTTACACATTATTCCATCATAAATCATTCCAAATCAGATGTGGTTTGTAGTCTATGATTTAGAATTCCTTTGTAAGACTCCATCTGTTTCTCCAGAAAAGGTCAGTGTGCTGAAATTTCCGTGAATAAGAGACTATTGAAGAGCTGGTTGTGAACAATATGTAATCCGCTAGTTAATCTTGAAAGGCTACAAAACCTGATTGTTAGGCTTGCTTCTGCCTCCATCTAATTCCCTCTCATTTCTTGTTTTTGTCTTATCTTTTCATTCCCTCTTTCGTCCCATTTCAACTGTTTAATTATTCCCATTAATCATAACATAATTTAATTAAAGTTTTTGTTTAAGCCTGTTATTTTAATTTTTATAAACTTTGTATTAAAATATAATATGCATGAAGTGTATAGATCATAAGCATACACTTTGCTGGATTATTTGAAAGACAGCACCCATGTAACCACCAGCCATGCAAAGAAATAGAATATTACCAACACCCCAGGAGCCCCTTTGTCCATCCTTCCTATTATTACATGCTCCCTCCTCCTAAAGGTAACCATCATCCTGGCCTTTAACACCATAGATTACTTTTGCCATTTTTGAAGTTTATGTACCAAGTGTATTCATTTGTTTCTGGCTCTTTCACATTTACTTTCTCTTTCACATTCCATGGACAGACATTTTTATTTTGTATTATCATCATTGAACCATTTAAAAGTTGGTTGTAGATTTTATGACACTTTGTTCCCTAAATATTCAATGTGCATTGTTTAAAAATCTAAAATCTAAAAATTGCCATTACATATGTCATCTATGAATTAGTAATTTGGGTTCAAATTGGAATGCCCTCAGTTTTGCCCAAAGACATCTATTAACTTTTTTTTAGAGTCAAGATCCAATCAAAATGGATACATTGAATTTTTATTTTATTTAGTCTTTTAAATCACTACTATCCTTTCCTTATTTTTATGAAATTGATTTGAATCCCAAACAATGTCTTTTAGAGACAGACTGGCCTGCATTCCCTATGTGTCTGATTGTTTCTGCATGGTATCATTAACTTAGGTGATATTAAATAACATAAATGATGTTGTGGTCCATCAGGAAGCATGTTATGTCAGATCACCTCACTCTTTATGGTTCTGTGTTAGAGTCTGTAAACAAGTCAAAATAACACCTGGCATTTTGCCAGGGGAATGTTAAAGTTCGTAAACAAGTCTGGATGGTGCCTGGCAAAATGTCAGAGGGAGTGGTTTGAGAAGTAACAAAACCGAGCCATTAGGTGTAGAGATTCCTGATTGGTTGACTGATGTATCTAGTTTATGCTAATTAGATAAGCTGTGTGGAATGTATAAATACTGCTCCTGTCCTGCAATAAACGGCTCCTACTCCTGCTGTATCAACGTTCACAAGTTGTTCGTCACCCCCCGGTTATTTTGCTGCAGCCGGACTGCGGCAGTTCTGTTTAATCATTTGGTTAAGATAGTGACCACCAGATATTTCCACCATAAAGGTACATTTTTCACTTATTATTACTAAGTAATCTGTAGGGGAAATATTTTTCCACCATGTAAATATTCTGTTCTCAACAATATTTTGTTTCATATGGCCATTTTTTTCAAAAATATTTTGTTTTAGTTATAGTTGGACACAGTAGCTTTATTTTATTTTTATGTGGGTGCTGAGAATTGAACCCAGCCCGCACATGCTAGACCAGCACTCTACCACTGAGCCACAACCCCAGCTTCCACTGGCCATTTTTTAATGAATTCGGGGATTGAAAGTGCTAATTTGCTGACTGTCATTTTGGCTGTGCTAACTAGTACTCTGTTCTAAAGAAGTGTCTTTTTTTCTTTTTTGACTTTTTCTCTGAGTAAGAACTCATGGATTTTTCAGGCTTTTACAATTAATTATAGTCATTTTTCTTATCACATGCTCAAATAGTTTCAAGCTGACTCCTATGTCCTTCTGATGCACCTATAGTAAGTCTGTCAGCTCTTGTTGCATTCTGGAACAATAAGGTGTCCCAGGGTCACGTCTCACTTTCTGTTTACCCTGTCTCAGCCCTGGAATCAGCTGTTTCTCAAAGAACCTCATTTTCTTTCAGTGTAAAAACATATTTAAAACCCAGACCTGAGTGCTAAGTCTTTGTATTGCTACCGTGATATCATTGTTTCTAAATCTTCTTTGTAGACAGCTACTATTTTTTAAAAATTGAGTTCATACTGATGTTACCAGTTCACATTTAATATTATAGGTTTTTTTTTAACCTTTTATATTTCTTTTCACCCTCTTAGATGCAAAGTCTTAGTCTCTGATAACATTAATATATTTTCTTTGCTCTATCATACAATACAGCAAATAAAATATATTTGAAATGCAGTACCTGATATTATTACTAACTATACATCTACTGATGTTTGAGATTTCTCTGCAATTATTTGTTGGTTATAATAAATACCACAAAAACTTTATGTTCAAAATTCATTAAATTTTTCTTTTGTTTTTATATTGCCAATTTGATTTACAGTTAAGTTCTCTCTTTGTTTTATGTTTTGTTTCAAGTATTTTCTTTTGCTTTAGCTTTATTTTCAAAATATATGACATTTACATGGTTCAAAATGTAAAACTATACACCTCTGTATCTTCAAGTTAAGGAAACCACTGGACTCTATTTGGGTTCTATTGTCCTGGGCTGTGGCCTAGAAACTCTCCAAGCAATAAGGTTGTGTGATTGTTAAGTCTGTCTTCATTCATTTTCCTTTTCTCAGTGATCACTGTCTTGTGATACATATTTTCCAATGTCTGAAAATCATTGCTGTATAAATTTTGTCTAGTTTTTTTGCTTGTTTAAGACAAGAGGATAAATAAATCTTGTTATTCAATACTTGCTAGAAGCAGAATCTGTTTTCTACTGGTGCATTATGATGATACATAATAGTGAGATTCATTATACCATATTTGTAAATTTGCATAACATAATTTGATCAATCTAATTTCCTACTTACCTTCTTATTCGTTACCCTATCCTCCTTCCCTTCCATTTGCTTGTTCTACTGATCTCCCTCCTATTTTTATTATTATTTTAATTAGTGTATTATAATTATATATAAAAGTGGGATTCTTTGTACTGTATTTTTTTAAAGAGAGAGAGAGAATTTTTTAATATTTATTGTTTAGTTTTTGGCGGACACAACATCTTTGTTTGTATGTGGTGCTGAGGATCGAACCTGGGCCGCACGCGTGCCAGGCGAGCGCGCTACCGCTTGAGCCACATCCCCAGCCCTTTGTTCTGTATTTATATGTGGACATAGCATAATTTGGTGAGCTTTATTCTTCAATACTTCCCCATGCCATCCCTTCCTCCCTTCTTATCCTCTTTCTCTACTCCCTTCTATTTTGTGAGATCCCCTTTTTATTCCTTTTTCTCCCCTGTTTCTCTCTAACTTACGCTATGTATCCATATAAATATACCAGAGTGAATGAGAGAAAACAGAAAAAGTCCCCTTGACTTTCTGAGTCTGCCTTATTTAACTTAACATGATGTTATCCAGTTCCATCTATTTACCATCAAATGTCATAATTTCATCCTTCTTTATGACTGGGTAATACTATATAGTGTATATATACCACATTTTCTTTATCCATTCATCTATTGAAGGAAGGGAACTTGAGCTCGTTCCATAACTTGGCTATAGTGAATTGTACTACTATAAACATTGATGTGTCTGTATCACTATAGTATGCTGATTTTAGTTCTTTTGGATAAATGGCAAGGAGTGGGATTGCTGGGTCATATGATGGTTCCATTCCTAGTCTTTTGAGGAATCTTGATACTGCTTTCCAAAGTGGTTGTACTAATTTGCCATTTTACCAACAGTGTGTAAGTGTACATACCCCCATTCTTGCCAGCAATATGGTTTTATTAGTGCATTATATTTATACATAATAGTTGGGCTTATTTTGACATAATCATACATGCATGGAATTTAATTTACTCCATTTTAGTCCCCAGTGTTCTCCTTTCCCTCCCCTTAATCCTCTTTATTCTACTGGTCTTCCTTTTGTTTACTTATCTACTTATTCAAACCTTGATTTTCTGAGTCTGGATTATTTCACTTAGCATGGTGTTCTCTAATTCCATTAATTTTCCTGCAAATGCAATAATTTTATTCTTCTGTATGGTTGAGTAAAACTTCAGTGTGTGTGTGTGTGTGTGTGTGTGTGTGTGTGTATCACATTCTCTTAATTTTTTCTTCTATTGACAGACATCTAGGCTGGTTCCATAACTTGGCTATTTGTGAATTGCACAGCTATAAACATTAGTATACATATAGTATGATAGTATGCTGATTTTAGTTCTTTTGGCTAAATACTCAGGAATGGGAGAACTGGATCATGTGATGGTTCCATTCCTAGTTTTTTGAGGAATCTCCATACTGCTTTCCAGAGTGGTTGTACTAATTTGCCATCCCACCAACAATGTATGACTGTACCTTTTCCCCCACATCCCTGCCAGCATTTATTATTATTTTAATTCTTGATAATTGCCATTCTGACTGAAATGAGATGAAATCTCAATGTAGTTTTGGTTTGCATTTCCCTGATTGCTAGGGATGTTGAACATTTTTCTTTGCATATATTGGTCATTTGTGTTTCTTCTTTTGAGAAATATATGTTTAGTTCATTTGCCCATTTATTGATTGGGTTGTTTTTCTGGTGTTAAATGTTTTGAGTATATTGGATATTAATTTACTGTCAGTAAAGATTTTCTCCCATTCTGCAGGTTCTCTCTTTATGCTTTTGGAGCCAATAAAAATATTTTAAAATTGATTATGGTGAGGTTTGTCTAACTGTGAATATACAAATTGTTCCCAACATACAATGGCTTAACTTATGATTTTTTAACTTTATAATGGTATAAAAGCAATATGCATTGAGTATATATTGTACTTTTTGATTTTTGATTCCCCCTAGGCTAACAATTTGCTGTATTATACTGGAAGCTGCAGCTCCTGCTTAGCAGCATAATCACAAGGGTAAACAACCAATATTCTACAGTGTACCATTTGCTATGTTATGATTGATAGGTTTGGTTTATTAAATGTACTCTCAACTTATGATATCCCCATTGTAAGTTAAGAAGCTTTTTATATGTAAATAATTTCATTTTAAAGAATAGATTCATGCCATCATGGAGGCTTGGTGTGTCCAAACTCTGATAGAGTAAGCCAGTAGGTTGGACATTCAGGGAAGAATTGCAGTTGCAGTTGGGAGTCCAAAGGCAGTCTGCTGGCAGAATTCCACCTTGCTTGTGCAAGGTCAGTCTTGTTCTACTAATGCTCTCAACTGATTAAATGAGGCCCACCCATATTATGGAGGGCAATCTGCTTACTCAAAGTCTGTCATTTCAAATGTTAATCACACCAAAAACACCCTCATAGAAACATCCAGAATTGTGTTTGACCAAATGTCTGCACACCATGACCCAGCCAAGTTGACACATAAATTATCACACTGCTTATTTTAAAATATTAAAATTATTTACTTAAAAACATGTTTAAAGAGTACCATCAAGTATTTTGTTTTGACTCTGTCAGGTTGAGTTTATCTGATGCTTTTTCATGACTAGAGTTATGGGTTTGGGAGAAGAACACTACAGAGATAGTGCCCTTTTCATCATATCAGGGAGCACATGATATTATACAATTATAGCAGTGGTGATTTTGTCCTTGATCATGTGGTTAACATGGTGTCCACCAGGTGTTTTTTTTTTATTGTACAGTTACTATTTTTCATTCCTATATGCTCTTCAATCCAAGCAAGTCACTAAGACCACTTCCGGAGGGGACAATGTCTATATGTATATTACTTGAAATTCTATAAAGAATATTTGTCCTTATCTACTGTTTATTTATTCAATCATTTATATCAGTATGGACTCATAGATATTTATTTTATTTGGTGGTTTATAATCCAATACTATTGTTATTTGTTGTTCAAATCATTCTAGCTTTGGCCATTGGGAACTCTTTCACATTGGCTTTTATATCTTTTATTTTATTTTGTGTGTTAGGGATAGAATCCATGGCTTTGTGCATGGTAGACAAGCACCTTGCCATTGAGCCAAAGTCCTAGCTCTCTTATGAATTTTTGATATCGCCCCCTTTTTTAGCACTTTCATTCTGCCACCACAAGATGCTCTAAGATCATTTTGTATTTTTTTGCCTTGATTCTAGACTTAGTCATTTCTCCTAGAAGCCCTGGTTCCTTTTATTGAAGATGGTTTTAGAAAGTAAGTTCTGGATAATGGGTGTCTTCATTGCTACTGGGATGACACTGCTGTTAAACCCTTTATCTAAAAAGGCAGAACTAAGAAATATATGTAGGTGTACTAGCACATGTATATATACATATCTATAATTATATTTCTATGTATATATTAAAGTAAACATTACCTACTTACTTTAAAAATATATAAGGATATTGACATAAAAAGTTAAAATTATGCTTTGCCTTCCCAACCTTTCATAGTTATTTCATCTATAACAAAATTAAATGTGGTGTCATTACTAAAAAAATAAATATGTTTTGTTGGGGATGCAAATCAAGTCAAGATGGTGCCTGGCAGTTTGCCAGGAGGAGTGATTTGTGAAGCAATGCCAGCGAGCCATTAAGATGATGGGGATTCCTTATTGGCTGACTACTGTATCTAGATGATGTTAATTGAGTCAAGCTGTGTGTAATTAGTTAAGTATATATACGTCTGTCTGCTGTCTGGCAGAGAAGCGGCTCCCACTACCTTGGGTGCCCGCTACTTTGAGTTCTCGCTCAGTTCCCGCTGAGTTCACTTGCAATAAAGTAGTTCCCGCTTCAACCTTCAAGTTGCTTGTCACCTCTCGGTTATTTTGCCCAGCCGGACTACAGCATATGGTGGCCTGTACGGGGAACACCTGAAGCTTGGGGTAAGTGACAAGGTAAACTGCTCGCCCCTGAGGGCAGGGCGAAAGGATGGGTGACCATTTCAAGAAACAGTGTATTCTTCTTTCGTTTTGTTTCGTTTTTGTTTCAAGCTGTCTGTCCCTAGAAATAAATAGGATGGAAGAAAAGTTGTTCACCCCTGAGGAACAGATAGAGATAGATGCACATGTCAAGAAAATAGAAAAATTGATATAATGAATTTTTGTTCCGTTTTTGTCTCGTTTTGTTTCGGTTTTGTTTTGTGTTATCTTGTTGGGTTGCGTTATCTTTGTAGCAGAAATATGGGATCAGAAATTAGTAAAAAACAAACCGAAAGAGTATTAAGTAAATTGCTAGAGGAAGGAGGCACCCCAGTAAAACCAAGAACAGTTAGGGCATACGTTGATACGATACAAAAATGTAGCCCATGGTTTCTTAAAGAGGAGTTGTTAAATATATCACAATGGAACCATCATGGTGAAGATTTTAAAAAGATAGAAAAGGAAAGCCCAGGAACTCTGCCAGTTGGCACATTACCGTTATGGACATTGATACGATCTTGTTTGCTTAGTCAAGGAGAAGACATTTTAGATCAAGTAAAAGAGGAAGTCTCTCGAGTTAGTCAGACAGAGGAAGAAAGTTTAGAGAAGGAGGGTCTATCAGGGGAAAAGTTACAACGGGAGGTTGCTACTAACCCCTTTCTATCACCAAAGAGCGTAAGTATTCAACCAACAGCTCCACCTATGTATACGGAGACAACATGTGCTGGGTGGCCCTCAACTCCCATAGTTGATAGATGGGATCATGAGACAGGACCTCGAAGATTAGCATGCCCTGTATTTGAGGAGGCAGGAGGGCAATGAATTCACCATGCTTTAGATTTTAAAACTATGAAGCAGCTGAAAGAGGCTGTAACAACCTATGGTCCTCAAATGCCTTTTACTGTAAGTATGGTTGAATCCATTACAAATTTAAACATGACACCAGCAGATTGGGCTAGCATGTGCAAAGCTGTGCTAAATGGAGGACAATATTTGCTATGGAAAGTTGCCAATCAGGAATTTTGTATGGAGACAGCTAAGCGAAATGCAGCAGCCAGTTATCCTCAGAGAAATCTAGATATGTTGCTAGGAGAGGGACCTTATGAGGGTCAGCAGCAACAAATTGGATATGATCCTGCCATATACTCACAAATTGCTTCAGCTGCGGTTAAGGCATGGAAAACTTTACAAGGACATGGAGATTTACAAGGTCAATTATCTAAGGTAATACAAGGAACTAATGAACCTTAAGCTGAATTTGTAGATAGGCTTATACAAACAGCTACCAGAGTCTTTGGGAATATAGAACAAGCGATGCCATTAGTGAAACAGCTAGCCTAAGAACAAGCCAATAGATGGTGTAGGGAGGCCATTAGACCATGGAAACATAGAGATTTAAATACATATATTAAATTATGTAGAGACATTAATGAACAGGGGCAAGTCTTGGCAGCTGCAGTACAACAGGCTTTAGGTGCCAGGCCAAAAACATGCTACAACTGTGGACAAACAGGACATTTTAGAAGGAGTTGCCCCATAGGAGGAGGGTTTAACAAAACGGGGTATGATCAAAGGGGTAGAATACCGGGTATTTGCCCACGATGTCATAGAGGGAGACATTGGGCTTATGAATGCCGTTCTCAGACTACTATAATATAAGAAATAATAAGTTAGAGATGCGCCAACTTGTCTGGTGGCAGCACGGCAGCTGCTGAGGGGTAGGGAGAGAGAGGAAAGCATGGCAGGAATTGGCTCTAGGGAACCTGTGGAATAGAGAGGGAGGCTGATCTTAATGGACCCAGAGTTGATGGGGAAGTTGTTGAATTAAAAGCAACCAATCTCGCTTAGCCCATGGGCAGACAGTTTGGTGGAAATTGAAGTCACCTACATGGGAACCATTTATAAGCACTGCAATGGCCATAAACAGAGGCAAGAGATCTCCTAAAGGAAATTGCCAGCCTGACTCAGCAGTCACCTGTTGTGAGTCCCTGACTGTGCCTTTCAGTGTGACTGAAATAGGTGCAAAGAAAATTGTTCCTACGTCATTCAGGCGCTGGATATCAAAGAGACAGAGCTATTAAGAAGATGCCAATAACAACCAGGGAGGAGCATCTGCACTCCAGATCTTATCCTGGATAAATCACTTCCGTAGCAGTAAATGTGAGACCTTTGGAGGTTTAGATTCCACACCCTAAAAGTGGAGGCCCCTGAGACTCAGAGTCTAGCAGAGATCAGCACCTTCCCAGCAGCAGTAGGTGCAGATCAAATCTCAAATACCTACCCACAGAGTTCCAAAGGTCAGCCAAGACTAAATCCCAACTGCTAGAACTTCCAATTTAGAACTCCACACCACCCCCGCTAGAGAAGTACACAATTTGCCAGCACTCCTCAGTCTATCCCACCCTATGCTTGGAGACAGGAAGCTGAGAGTGAGTACTTTGGCTCCTAGCCACAATGGCTGGCAGCTAGGTGAAGAACACAAAGATGTTGGATTTAACAACCCATAGCCCTTCACCCAAGAGTTTAGAGCCAAATATAAAAAATGAAAATCTATCCTTACCAACAATTTTGACATCTCAGCAGAAACAAGCCCATTATTTTTTATTAAGAATTTTTATTTTTTCTGTATTCCCCATTTTCAACTTTCATAAGTTTTTTTTCACATTTCATTAGTTTTTACTTTTTTCCATTCTGCATGATTGTGTGGGTTCTAAACTTAGTTCTGACAGACCTTTAAAGAAGAACTAACACCAGTCTTTCTTAAATTATTCCATGAAATAGAAATGGAGGGAACACTTGCAAATACATTCTGTGAAGCTAGTATACCCTGATAACAGAACCAGACAAAGACACATCAAGAAAAGAAAACTACAAACCAGTTGTTACTATTGTTTATTTTTGCCCCATTCTGTGAGATGCGGGGAACATTAAAGGTCACAGGTTAGAGACTCTGCTGCTGAACTAAACATTCCCCGACATTACTCCAATTCAGATAAGTGAAGAGACAAAGCCCCAAGCCAACAACAAGAACTCAAGGAGGAATAATTAGAGAGGAACCTCAGGTTCCACCCATTGGCATCTATGCATACATCAAAAACAGAGAGAAGTCCCAGAACAAATATGATAATTGCCCACAAAAGATTATGTGCAAAAAAAGAGGTAAGAGAATCCATCTCAATTGAGGTACAAGTCTAAGACTTCTGAAAACACACACACACACAAAGAGACAAATAAATCTCCCCCCAAATCCACAATCCTCTGACTGATAGGTGGATGAAAGCCCAGAAAAAGATTATAAAAAACTGATTATTAAAATGCTCAGTGAACTAAAAGAAGATCAAAGGAATTAAGAGAGCAATTATAGGAGATGAAAGAGCACTTTAATAAAGAAACAGAAATAGTGAAAAGAAACTAAGCAGGACTCCCAGAAATGAAAGATGCAATCAATCAAATTAAAAACTCACTTGAAGGCCTCACTGACAGATTAGATTGCATAGTAAATAGAACATCGATGCTACATCACTGCTATTATATCCATGGTTATCACATGAAATTGTAAACTCTTATGTAAACTTACTGTTTTCATCATGGGCAATAACTGATCTATCATTTCTCAGGATTATAACAACCAACATTGTAGATTTCATTGCAAGGTCTATTTGGTTTAATACTGTAAATTGTTTACATCAGTTGTTTTTATTATCTGCTTTCCTTTAAACTGTGAGATACAAGTAACCTTCAGGGACACTATAAATTCACAAGGTTGAAATTCTACTGCCTCAAAATCAACCTTTAGATGGGTATACAAATAATATGAAAAGGCAAGGGAACAAATTGCCTCCAACAAACCAAAATACATCAGAAACAGAATCCATCGACACCACAGTGGAAGAAAAGTCAAAGAAGGAATTTAGAATGTACATAATTAAACTGATATGCGAGGTAAAGGATGATGTCAGAGCAAATTCAGGTAGCAAAGGATCACTTCAATAAAGAGATAGAGATTCTGAAAAAAACCAAACAAACCAGAAATCCACAAAATAAAGGAATCAATAAGTCAAATAAAAAATTTATCAGAAAGTATCGCCAGCAGAATAGATCACCTGGAAGACAGAGTCTTAGGCAGTGAAGACAAATTATATAATCTTGAAAATAAAGTTGAGAATGCAGAAAAAAATGTTAAAAGACCAAGAACAGAATTTCCAATAAATATGGGATAACATTAAAAGACCAAACATAACATTTATTAGGATAGATGAAGGCACAAAGGAATGCATAATCTTTTCTATGAAATAATGTCTGAAAATTTCCCAGACCTTAAGAATGAAATTGAAAATCAAATACTGGAAGTTTACAAGACCCCAAATATACAAAATCACAACAGACTCACACCAAGTTACATTATTATAAAGATGCCTAACATACAGAATAAGGATAGAATTCTAAAAGCAGCCAGAGAAAAAAACTCAAGTAACATTCAGAGGGAAACAAATTCAGATCTCAGCTGATTTCTCATCCCAAACTCTTAAAGTTAGGAGGTCTTGGAACAATACTTACCAAACTCTAAAAGAAAATGGATGTCAGCCAAGAACACTATACCCTGCAAAATTAAGCTTCAGATTTGATGATGAAATAAAAAACCTTCCATGGTAAACAAAAGTTAAAAGAACTTACAACCAAAAAGCCTGCACTACAAAACATTCTCAACAAAATATTTGATAAAAAAAAAAAGAAATAAAACATAAAAATGAAGTCCAGCAAAGGGAGGAACTACATTAGGTGTATAGTCAAATTAAAAACCAGAAATAAATCAAAATGACAGGGAATAAGAATCATTTCTCAATAATAATATTGAATGTAAAAGGCCTGAACTCATCAATAAAAAGACATAGACTGGCAGACTGGATTAAAAGCAAGACTCAACAATATACTTGTCTCCAAGAGATTCACCTCATAAGCAAAGACATTCACAGACTGAAGGTAAAATGATGGGGAAAATCATCACTCATATGGATCATGTAAATAACCAGTGGTTTCAATCCTCAGATAAAGTGGACTTCAAGCCAAAGTTAATCAGAAAGGACAAAAAAGGACACTTCATACTACTTAAGGGAATTATACATCAGCAAGTCAGAACAATTGTAAATATTTATGCCCCAAACAATGGAGCATGTATGTTTATCAAACAAACCCTTCTCAACTTCAAGAATCAAATAGAGCACAACACAATAATACAGGTAACTTTAACATACCTCTTTCACTTCTGGATGTATCTTCCAAATAAAAACTAAACAAAGAAACTAGAGAACTAAATAATACAATCAATAATTTAGACTTAACAGACATATATAGAATATTTCAACCATCAATGAGCAAATAAACTTTCTTATCAGCATCGATAAACTTAAAGACAACAATTTACAACATGTGGATCCTTTTCCAAAATAGATCATATCTTATGCCAAAAAGCAACTCTTAGCAAATACAAAAAATAGAGATAATATTCCTGCATTCTTTTAGACTATAATGGAATGAATTTATAAATCAATAATAAAATAAAAATAGAAGGTACTTTAACACCTGGAGAGTAAATAATATGCTATTGAAGGATGAATGGATAGCAGAAGAAATCAGGGAACAAATAAAAAATACTTAGAGGTAAATGAGAACACTGATACAACTTACCAAAATCTCTGGGACAGGGCTGAGATTGTGGCTCAGAGGTAGAGCACTTGCCTAGCATGTGCAAGGCCCTGGGTTTGATCCTCAGCACCACATAAAAATAAATAAATAAAAAGGTATTGTGTCCAACTACAACTAAAAAATAATATTTTTAAAAAAATCTCTGGGACACTATAAAGGCAGTGCTAAGAAGAAAGTTCTTTGCATTGAACTCATTTATTAAAAGAATAAAAAGTCAACAAATAAATAACCTAGCATATTGATAAACCACTAGCCACACTAATGAAGAGAAAGAGAAAACTCAAATTACTAAAATTCATGATTAAAAAGGAAATATCATGATGGACACAACTGAAATATAGAGGATAATTAGAAACTATTTTGAAAATTTATACTCCAATAAAATAGAAAATTGTGTAGACATCGACAAATTTCTAGAGACATATGACCTACCCAAACTGAATCATGAGGACATATATAATTTAAACAGGTCAATTTCTAGCAATGAATAGAAGATGCCATCAAAAACCTACCAACCAAGAAAAGCCCAGGACCAGATAGATTCTCAGCCAAGTTCTACAAGACCTTAAGTGAAGAATTAACAGCAATACTCCTCAAATTATTCCATAAAATAGAAAAGGAGGGAATCCTTTCAAACTCATCCTATGAGGCTAGTATCCCCCCGATACCAAAGCCAGACAAGGACATGTCAAAGAAAGAAAACTTCAGACTAATATCCATGTTGAACATATATGCAAAAATTCTCAATAAAATTATGGCAAGTTGCATAAAAAACATATTTAAAAGATGGTGCGTTACAATCAAGTGGGGTTCTTTCCAGGAATGCAAGGTTGGTACAACCTACAGAAATCAATAAATGTAGTTCAGCACATCAATAAACTTAAAGACAAGAATCATATGATCATCTCAATAGATGCAGAAAATGCATTTAACAAAATACAGCACCCCTTCATGTTCAAAACACTAGAAAAACTAGGGATACTTCAACATTGTAAAAGCTATATATGCTAGCCCAAAGCCAACATCATTATAAATGGAGAAAGATTGAAAGCATACCCTCTAAAAACTGGAACAAGACAAGGATGCCCTCTTTCACCACTTTTATTCAACATTGTCCTTGAACCTCTAGCCAGAGCAATTAGACCGAAGAAAAAAATAAAAGAGGTACACACAGAAAAGGAAGAACTCAAAATTTCCCTATTTTCTGATGACATGACTCTATATTTAGAAGATCCAAAAAATTCCACCAGAAAACTTCTAGAACTAATAAATGAGTTCAGCAAAGTATCAGGATATAAAGTAAACATCCATCAATCAAACATGTTCCTATACTTCAGCAATGAATCTACTGAAAGAAAAATTAGGCAAACTACCCCATTCACAATAGTTTCAAAAAATAAAATAAAATACTTGGAGATCAATCTAACAAAAGAGGTGAAAGACCTCTACAATGAAAACTACAGAACACCAAATAAAGAAATTGAAGAAGATCTTGGAAGATGGAAAGACCTCCCATGCTCCTGGATATGCAGAATTAATATTGTCAAAATGTTCATACTACCAAAAGTATTGTGCAAATTTAATGCAATTCTTATTAAAATTCCAATGACATACTTCATAGAACTAGAAAAGCAATCATGAAATTCATTTGAAAAAATAAGAGGCCCAGAATAGCCAGAAGAAGCCTTAGTAAGAAGAGTGAAGCAGAAGGCATCACAGTACCAGACATTAAACAGTACTACAGAGCCATATTAACAAAAATGACATGGTATTGCCATTAAAGCAGACATGTATACCGATGTTACAGAATAGAAGACACAGGGACACACCCACATAAATACAGTTATCTCATACTAAAAAAAAAAAAGGTGCCAAAAACATTCATTGGATAAAAGAGAGCCTCTTCAACAAATAGTGCTGGTAAAACTAGAAATCCATATGTAACAAAATGAAATTAAACTCCTGTCACCCCCACAAAACTCAACTCAAAGTGGATCAAAGACTTAAGCACTAGAACAGACACCCGTGCCTAATAGAAGAAAAAGTAGACCCAAATTTTCACCATGTTGGCTTAGGATCTGACTTCCTTAACAACATGCAAGAAGTACAATCAAGAATCAATAAATGGGATAGATTCAAACTAAAAAGCTTCTTCTTAGCAAAGTAAACAATCAATAACATGAAGAGAGAGCCTACAGAATGGGAGAAAATCTTTACAACATACACTTCAGATAGAGCATTAATCTCCAGGATACATAAAGAACTCAAAAAACTTAACACCAAAAACCAAATAACCCGATCAATAAATGGGCCAAGGAACTGAAAAGATACTTCACAGAATAGTAAATACAAATGATAAACAAATATATGAAAAAATGTTCAACATCTCTAGCAATTAGAGAAATGCAAATAAAAACTACTCTTAAGATTTTATCTCACTCCAGTCAGAATGGCATTTATTAAGAATACAAGCAGGGGCTGGGGATATAGCTCAGTTGGTAGAGTGTTTGCCTTCCATGCACAAGGCCCTGGGTTCAATCCCCAGCAACACACACACACACACACACACACACACAAGAATATAAACAATGCCAGGTGTAGTTGCATGCCTGTAATACAAGCGGCTCAGGAGGCTGTGGCAGGAGGATCGCAAGCTCAAAGCAAGCCTCAGCAAAAGCGAGGTGCTAAGCAACTCAGTGAGACCCTGTCTCTAAGTAAAAATACAAAATAAGGCTGGGCTGTTGCTCCTTGGTCAAGTGCCCCAGAGTTCAATTGCTCTCCCCACCCCCCAAAAAATAATACAAGCAACAATAAGTGTTAGTGAAGATATGGGGATGTTGCTTAAACTGCAACCACTCTGGAAATCAATATGGAGATTTCTCAGAAAACTTGAAATGGAACCATCATTTGACCCAGCTATCCCATTTCTTGGTTTATATCCAAAGTACTTAAATTCACCTATTACAGTGATGCAGTCACATCAATGTTTATAGCAGCTCAACTCACAATAGCTGAACTATGGAACCAACCTAGATGTTCTTCAATGGATGAATGAATAAAGAAGATGTGGTACATATACACAATGGAATATTAGCCATAAGAGAGAATGGAATTATGGTATTTGCTGGTAAATGGATGGAGCTAGAGAATATCATGCTAAGTGAAATAAGCCAATCCAAAAAAACCCTGAAGGCTGAATGTTTTCTCTGATATTTGGATGCTAATTCTTAGCAAAGAATAGAGGTACTTTGGATTAGCAGAGGGGAGAGAAGGAAGGGGAGGTGGGCATGGAAGTAGGAAGGACAGTAGAATGAATTGGACATTATTACCATATGTGCATATATGACTACATGACTGGTATATTTCTACTTCATGTAGAATGAATAGGAAATAGAAGAATGAGAAGTTATACTCCATTTATGTATGATTTCAAATGCATTCTACTGTCATGTATAGCTAATTAGAACAAATAAAAAATTGAAAAGAAAATAGAAACTCAGAAAACAGAAAGACAAACATTGCTGACAGGCTATATGTTCCTGAGTGAAAAGAGGGCAATAAAGGGAAAAAAGTATAGATCATGACCAGAATATACAAGAACTCTGGGACAAATTTAAAAGACCAAACCTAAGAAACACTGGAAATTCAAACTAAAGGCATAAAGAGCATTTTAAATGAGATAACCATAGAAAAAATTTTCCCATATCAGAAATGAGATAGACATCCACATACAGGAGGCTTATATGACCCTATATAGACCTAGTCAAATAAGAAACTCTCTAAAACATATAATAATAAAAATGCCTAACACAAAAAATAAGAAAAAAAATTAGTTCAAGAGTCAAATAGACCACAACACAATAATTTTGGGTGACTTTTACCCACTTCTTTCATTACTAGATAGATCTTCCAAACAAAAGCTGAACAAAAAAACTATAGAACTAAATCATACAATCAATAACTTAGACTTAACTGGCATATATAAAATATTTCATCCTTCAACGAGAGAATACACTTTCTTCTCAGCAGCACATGGATCTTTCTCTAAAATAGACCATATACTATGCCACAGAGCAACTCTTAGCAAATATAAAAAAGTAGAGATACTACCCTGTATTCTATCAGATCATAATGGAATGAAGTTAGAAATCAATGATAAAATAAAAAATAAAATCAACTCCAACACCTGGAGACCAAATAACATGCTACTGAATGAACAATGGGCTGCAGAAGACATCAAGGAGGAGATTTAAAAAATTTTAGAGGTGAATGAGAACACAGATACAACATATCAAAATCTCTGGGACACTATGAAGGCAGTACTAAGAGGAAAGTTCACTGCATGGAGTTTATTCCTTGAAAGAAGAAAAAGTCAACAAATTAATAACTTAATGTTACATCTCAAAGCCCTAGAAAAAGAAGAACAAATCAACACCAAAAGCAGTAGAAGACAGGAAATAATTAAAATCAGAGATGAAA
Source organism: Marmota marmota marmota (assembly GCF_001458135.2). Classification (NCBI taxonomy): domain Eukaryota; kingdom Metazoa; phylum Chordata; class Mammalia; order Rodentia; family Sciuridae; genus Marmota; species Marmota marmota. The sequence goes on from NW_026000249.1 coordinate 32,293,146, forward strand.
TTGAAACAAAAGAAACAATTGAAAAAAATTGACAGAACAAAAAAAATTGGTTCTTTGAATAAATAAATAAAATTGACAGACCCTTAGCCATGCTAGTGAAGAGAAGGAGAAAAATCAAATCACTAACATATGTGATGAAAAAGGAAATATCACAACAGACACTACAGAAATACAGAAGATAATTAGAAATTATTTTGAAAACTTGTACTCCAATAAAATAGAAGATATCAAAGGTATTGACAAATTTCTAGAGTCTTATAATTTGCCCAAATTAAATCAGGATGATATACACAATTTAAACAGATCAATTTCAAGTAACAAAATAGAAGACACTATCAAAAGTCTACCAACCAAGAAAAGCCCAGGACTGGATGGATACACAGCCAAGTTCTATCAGACCTTTAAAAAAGAACTAATACCAATACTCTTCAGTTTATTTCAGGAAATAGAAAAAGAGGGAGCACTTTCAAACTCATTCTATGAGGCCAATATCACCCTGATTCCAAAACCAGGCAAAGACACATCAAATAAGGAAAACTCCAGACCAATATCTCTAATGAACATAGATGCAAAATTCTCAATAAAATTTTGGCAAATCGAATACAAAAACATCAAAAAGATGGCACCACAATCAAGTGGGATTCATCCCAGGGATGCAAGGTTGGTTCAACATATGGAAATCAATAGATGTAATTTATCACATCAATAGACTTAAAGATAAGAACCATATGATCATCTCAGTAGATGCAAAATACAAATTTTGACAAAATACAGCACCTCTTTATGTTCAAAACACTAGAAAAATTAGGGATAATAGGAACATATTTCAACATCATAAAGGCTATCTATGCTAAGCCCCAGGCCAACATCATTCTTAATGGAGAAAAATTGAAGGCATTCCCTCTAAAATCTGGAACAAGACAGGAATGTCCACTTTCACCACTTCTATTTAACATAGTTCTTGAAACACTGGCCAGAGCAATTAGACAGATGAAAGAAATTAAAGGGATATACGTAGGAAAAGAAGAACTCAGATTGGCACTATTTGCTGATTATATGATTCTATATCTAGAAGACTCTAAAAGTTCCACCAGAAAACTTCTAGAATTAGTAAATTAATTCAGCAAAGTAGCAGAATATAAAATCAACACTCATAAATCAAAGGCATTTCTGTATATCAGTGGCAAATCCTCAGAAAGGGAAATGAGGAAAACTACCCCATTTACAATAGCCTCAAACAAAAAAAAAAAACAACCTTGGGTATCAACTTAACAAAAGAGGTGAAAGATCTATATAATGAAAATTACAGAACTCTAAAGAAAGAAGACCTTAGAAGTACCTTGCTCTTGGATAGGAAGAATTAATATTATCAAAATAAGCATATTCCAAAAGCACTGTACAGATTTAATGTAATTCTGATCAAAATTCCAATGATATTCCTCATAGAAATAGAAAAAACAGTCATGAAATTCATCTGGAAAAATAAGAGACCCAGGCTAGCCAAAGCAATTCTTAGCAAGAAGAGAAAAGCAGGTGGCATCATTATACCAGAACTTAAACTATACTACAGAGCAATAGTAACAAAACAGCATGGTATTGGCACCAAAACAGACTGGTAGACCAATGGTACAGAATAGAGGTCACAGAGACTAACCCACAAAATTATAATTATCTTATATTAGACAAAGGCACCAAAACTGTGCATTGGAGAAAAGATAGCCTCTTCAACAAATGGTGCTGAGAAAACTGGAAATCCATATGCAACAAAATGAAATTAAACCCATATCTGTCACCATGCACAAAACTCAAATCAAAATGGATCAAAGACCTAGGAATAAAACAGAGATCCTACATCTAATAGAAGAAAAAGTAGGCCCTAATCTCCATCATGTGGGATAGGCCCCAACTTCCTTAATAAGACTCCTGTGGTGCAAGAATTAAAATTAAGAATCAATAAATGAGAAGGACTCAAACTAAAGTTTCTTCTCAGCAAAAGAAACAATCTGTGAGGTGAATAGAGAGCCTACATCTTGGGAGCAAATCTTTACCCCTCACACATCTAGGGTATATAAAGAACTCAAAAAGTTAAATACTAAAAAACAAATAACCCAATCAATAAATGGGTCAAGGACTGGAACAGATACTTTTCAGAAGAGTATATACAATTAATCAACAAATACATGAAAAAATGTTCAAGTCACTAGCAATCAGAGCAATGCAACTCAAAACCACTCTAAGATTTCATGTCACTCCAGTCAGAATGGCAGCTATTATGAAGACAAACAACAATAAGTGTAGGCAAGGATGTGGGTGAAAAGGTACACTGATATATTGCTGATGGGACTGCAAATTGGTGCAGCCAATATGAAAAGCACTATGGAGATTTCTTGGAAAATTGGGAATGGAACCACCATTTGACCCAGCTATCCCTCTCCTTGGACTATACCCAAAGGACTTAAAAACAGCATACTACAGAGACACAGCCACATCAATGTTTATAGCATCACAATTCACAATAGCTAAACTGTGGAACCAACTTAGATGCCATTCAATAGTTGAATGGATACAGAAACTGTGGCATATATACATAATGGAATATTACTCAGCAATAAAAGAGAATAAAATCATGGCATTTGCAGGTAAATGGGTGGAGTTATAGAAGATAATGCTAAGTGAAATTAGCCAATCCCCCAAAACCAAATGCCAAATTTTTCTGTGATATAAAGTGGCTGATTCATAGTGGGTTAGGGAGAGGGAGCATGGGAGGAATAGACGAACTCTAAATAGGGCAGAGGGGTGGGAGGGACAGGGAGGGGGCATAGGGTTAGAAATGATGGTAGAATGTGATGGACATCTTTATCCAAAGTACATGTATGAAGACATAAATTGATGTGAATATACTCTGTATACAACCAGAGATATGAAAAATTGTGTTCTATATGTATAATAAGAATTATAATGCATTCTGCTGTCATATATATATATATATATCATCAATTAAAAAATGCAAAGAACTAAAAAAACTTAACATCAAAAAAGCAAATAACCCCAATCATTAAATGGGCAAGAGAACTAAACAGAAACTTCTCAAAAGAAGAAACAAAAAAGACCAACAAATATAAGAAAAAGTGTTCAATATCTGTAGCAACCAGGGAAATGCAAAGCAAAACTATGCCAGATTTCATCTAACTCCAGTCAGAATGGCAATGATCAAGAGTACAAACAACAATAAATTCTGGCAAGGTTGTGGGGGAAAGGTACATTTTTACTTTGTTGGTAGAACTTCAGGGTAGTACAACCACTCTGGAAAGAAGTATGGAGATTCCTCAAAAACTAAAAATGGAACCACCCTAGAACACAGCTATTCGGCTCCTTGATATTTTCTCCGAAGATCTATAATTGCCATACTACAGCAATATAGCCACTTCAGTATTTACAGTAGCACAATTAACAATAGCTAAATTATGTAATCAACCCAGATGCTTGTCAACAGGTGAATGAATTAAGAAATTGTGAGATACACACACACACACACACAGTGGAGTTCTACTTGGTCATTAAAAAAGAATGAAATTATGGCATTTGCCAGTAAATGCATGGAAATGGAGAATAACATGCTAAGTAAAATTAGCCAAACTCAGAAACTCATGGGTTGAATGTTTTCTCTCTTGTGTGGAAGCTAGAGTAAAATAAAAGAAAGGAGGAGAGAAAGGATAATATAAAGAACCAATCAAATATAAATTAACAGATGAGCAAAAGGAAGTCTATTATATTTGAGAAAGGAGAAGGAGAGAGGGGAGGGAGGACAGAGGGAAAAGGAGTAGGGAAAAGGAGAGGGATCATGAACTGAGATCAATTTCCATGCATGTATAAATTTTTCAGGATGAATCAAACTAATATGTATAACCATAAAGCTTTAAAAAAATAAAAAGGTTTAAGAGAGTGAAGAAAGAGCCTATCGAATGGGAAAAAATCTTGCCAGCTCCTCCCCTGACAGGGTATTAATATCCAGAATATATAAAGAACTCAAAAAAGTTAACACCAAAACAAAGGAAAATAACCCAATTAATAAATGGGCAAGTGAACTAAACACACATTTCTCAAAAGAGTAAACACAAATGGCCTACAAATATAAGAAAAAGTGTTCAACATCCCTAGCAATTAGGGAAATGCAGATCAAAACTACATTGAGATTTCATCTCATTCCAGGCAGAATGGCAATTATAAAGAATGCAAATAATAATAAATGCTGGCAAAAATGTGGGGGAAAATGTACAATTACATACTGTTGTTGGGATGTGAATTAGTACAATCAGTCTGGAAAGCATTATTGAGATTCATCAAAAAATTCAAAATGGAACCACCATTTGACCCACCATATGGAATTTGCCAGTAAATGAATAGAACTGGAGAACATCATGCTAAGTGAAAGAAGCCAGGCTCAGAAAATCAATGGCCTAATGTTTTCTCTCATATGTGGAAACTGGAGCAAAATAAGGGGGGGACATGGGGGCATTGGATATCATAAAGATATGGGGAAGATCAGTGGAGGAGAAGGAAATTGAGAGGGAAGGAGGAGGGACAAAAAAGGGGAGGAAATGCTGAATGAATTTAACAAAGTCACAGGATGTTCATATAAAAATATACCACAGTGTATTCATAATTGAAATGTCAAAGGTATGCAAATATTTTTGATTACTTCTTTTTGTCTTGTTTATGAAAAAAGCTTCAATGTTTTGTACACATTTAGCTTTTTTATTTGTTTTTTTAAAACATACATGACAGGGCTGGGGATGTGGCTCAAGCGGTAGCGCGCTTGCCTGGCATGCGTGCGGCCCGGGTTCGATCCTCAGCACCACATACAAACAAAGATGTTGTGTCCGCCGAAAACTAAAAAATAAATATTAAAAAATTCTCTCTCTCTCTCTCTCTCTCTCTCTCTCTCTCTAAAAAAACATACATGGCAGTAGAGTGTATTTTGACACATTATACATACATGGGGTATAACTTATTGTAATTAGTATACCAGTCTTTGGTTGTACACGATGTGGAGTTTCACTGGTCATGTATTTATATCACATCCAGTTTTATAATCCACCAATGTTGGTATAAATGTGTAAGATAGGGATCCAGATTTTTAACCTCTTTGGAGCAGCCAAATCTCATATGGGCAGTGGTCTTTTATTATCTCTCCCTAGCTCCGATCAAGGGCCTCACCTAAGCATCTTGCACTTCTCCACCCTCCTGAATTATTGTTAAATTAACTTAATTCAGAGCTTGACTTTCAGTTGGCATGGAGATTTTTTTCTGCCTCACCAAATGATCCGTATAACAATACCATCACTCACCTCTTCCTAAAATTCAGAATTTGTTGCATTATCCCTTTTTCCATTTGTACCTATGGTTCCCATGATCGTAAAGATAGAATTTTAGCACACCAGTTTTAACTCTTGACTGCCTGTGTTCCTTTCACATTTCTTGCCTTATCTTCTCCTCCATCCCCTTGCAAACCTTGTGCTCTGACCTTTCTATTTAGTGCAATAGTGTTGACCTTCTTTCTGTCATATTAATCTTTGTATTCCTGGTGCTTACATTCAGTAGGTACTCAACAAATATCTGTTAAGATAAAATTAAATCCAACCCACACAAAACACAAGTTCTGATTAGTAGCACATCATAAATGCTTGTTGAATGAATGAATGACCTCTGCATTCAGTATTTATACCATTTGTTTTGGTATCTAACATGCCAAAGTCAAGTGTCCTTTAGTATAACTTATATGCATCATGTATATATTGGATCCAGTCCTCAGAGGAATGAAGCAGTAAGTTATTGACACTCATATGACACAGCAAAATGTTTTGAAGAGACAGTGAATAATATCATGAACATAGGGCTTCTTGTATAATCTGGATAATAAATATAAAAGTGCTTAACAAGAGACTATTGTGGGGGCTGGGGTTGTGGCTCAGTGATACGACACTTGCCTAGCATGCATGAAGCACTGGGTTCCATCCCAAGCACCACATAAAACACTAAACAAAATAAATGTATTGTGTCCATCTACAACTAAAAATATATATATATTTTTTAAAAGACACTATTGTGGGCAAACATCAACAGTAAAGGCCCCTAGAAGATAGGTTTCAGTTGGATTTAGAAGAACATGTAGGTCTAGAAGGTTCCAACAAGGGAAAGTGGAAAGTGGGCTTGATCATGGGGTCTAGAGGGACATTCAAGTTAGTGGCCACTGTCCCTGCAATCTCATCTTGTGACTAGACACATAAGGATTTGCTTGGGTTGTTCTGAGCTGGGGACGGGACAAGAGCATGGACAAAGGTGCTGATACCATTAAAGTGCATAGTGTGGTGGGTACATGCATGAACTCTAGAGTCAGACGTAGGCTCAAATCTCAGGTCCACTATTTATTAGCTATGTGTCAACAGGCAAGTTACTGCTATGGACCAAATTATGCACACCCAAATTCATATATTGAAACCCTAATGCTAATGTGATGGTATTTGGAGATGGGACCTTGGGAAATAATTACATTTAGATTAAATCATGAGGGTAGAGCACCCATAAATGGGATTAGTGCCTCTATACGAAGAGAGAGAGAGATTGCTTATTCTCTTTCTCTACCCTGTGAAAACAGAACAAGAAGGTGGTCCTCTACAAGCCAGAAAGAGGGTCCTCACTAGAACCCAACCATGCTGGCATCCTGATCTTGGACATTCAGCCTCTAACACTGTCAGAAAATAAAATTTCTGTTGTATAAATCAGTCTATGGTGTATTGTTATTGTAGCCCGATCTAAAACACTTCTCTAAGTGTTAACTTCCTCACTACAAAAAGAATATAATATTTGCTTTCAAGGGCTTATGTGATGAGTAAATGGAGGCAAAAGAGAAAATAATCAAATGCCAGAACAGTTCCTGGTAGTGCTCAACAAATCTATTAGGGGAGGTGAGGAAGAGTTCCAAGGACTAGAAATGAAAAGGCAGGGCAAATACCCAGGCACCACTATGACTGAAGGTACCCTCTTCAGCAACACAGATTCTGCAAAGTAGATCATTGCTCTCCTTAGTTTCCATGGTATAGGGAGTAATCCGTTGTCCTTACTCCATACCCATCACAAAGACCCCACCTCAGGGCAGCTGAAAGATGAGTGGATAAGGCAAAGTCATCCATGAAGGGGTTGGTTCAAATCCCACAGATGAAGTCCAAGTCATTCACACTAGACTTGTCAAGTGAGAGCCTGAACAATTTAAGGCAAAAACAAAGTTTTTAAAATAAAACTTAAACCCAATTGAAGCTCCCATTATCATTGAATTTCACTGCCATCTAATTTCATTGTGGGGGGGGGGGTGCTGGGGTTGTGGCTCAGTTGCAGAGCGCTTGCCTAGCACGAGTGAGACCCTGGGTTCAATCCTTACCACCACATAACAATAAACAAATAAAATAAAGGTATTGTGTCCAACTACAACAAAAAAATAGATATTTAAAACAAAATTTCCTTGTCATTGGACCCAGCTACCTCTGGACTGTTAAAAGCATTGGATAGCTTACTTTATTGGGGCAAAGCAAAGCAGCTTCTATCTATGAGCTGGGCCTCTGGAGATAAGGCCATTCCCCCAAAGTCCTGGTGCTCTTGAGGAAGGTCTTAGACTCAAAATTAACTGCCTCAGTCTCCCCCAGGAGAAATGGAGTTTTCAGTAAAATAAGGTGTGCTTATTTCACACCAAGACCTGTACAAGAGCATTTGTAACAGCTTTATTCATTATAGTTCCAAACTGATGACAACTCAAAAGTCCCTCAGTGGATGACTGGATAGATGATCTCTCCATACATTGGAATTTTACTCAGCAATAGAAATGAAGTACAGATACACATAACTGGGATAAACCTAAAAAACATGCTAAATGAAAGAAGCAAGATCCCAAAGAGTAAACAATGTATGATGCCATTTTATGTGAAGTCAAGAACAGGCAAAACTAATCTGTGGTACAACAATCCAGAATTATAGGTTGCAGGTTGTTGCAGGTGGGACGAGGCATGACATTCACTAGGAAGTTGCACAGAGAACACTCCTTGAAGAATAAAATGTTCTATATCTTGATGGTGCCCATGTGTATACATACATACATGTATTATATATACATACACATATATCTATGAAAAATTCATCAGACTGTACACTGAAGATGTGTGCCTTGTATGCTAAATTATATTACAATTAAAGAAGAATAAAAGAAAGAACAGGAGTAAGAAGTGGGGAATGAAGTCATCAACGAACCCAACAAAGCACAAAATGAGGCCAGCAGGATCTGCCATGCAGGCATGTCCTTTGCAGAGGGGAGGTGGGCAGCTGCAGCATGGTACCCCTGTGAATGAAGCCAGTGTTCTGGCCCAGAGGCCCTGCCTGGCTGCAGTCTGCTGATGCCTGCTATGGAGTTCGTCCAATGTTGGGGGGAAGGAGGTTTGACTTGATCTTAGGGCGGTGATTGGCTCTACCCGGCCACAGGCTCCTCATCCTCCAGAAATGCTTATTACACAGCCTTTCTGGGAAGACAGATAATTTTGTAAAAATGACATGAGCTTTTGCCAACTCCATTTCAGCCTCTTAACCTCTTGGCAGCTGCTTCAGGAGCATCACAGAGCTGGCTGAAACAGTTTCCAGAGCATAAGAGAGTGGGCATTGATCCCACAGATTGGCTGCCAAACAGGAAAGAAAAATGGCAGCTTCAATAAAGGCAAAGACATAGTAGGTGGAGGCTGAGACTGCTTTAATGATGGGCCAAAGTGTCTTCCAAAGCTGGGGCTGAGTTCCATGTTGGGTGCAGTGTCCTCCTATCTCCAGAGGACTGGGTTCTTCTGGCATTCTAAACCACAGAGTGAAGAAAAACTGATTGTGAACACAGTTCCTGCTCTTTCTCCACTCACCCATCCCTCCACATTCCTAGCTCCCACCAACTGTGGCTTTACTTGGTTTTTCAGTCTACACTGAGCTGCATTTGCAATAAGCACAGGTCATTAGTTCCCTTTCCCTCAGCTTAGAATTATCCCAGTTTCTTTTGACTCATTCTGTTGGTCCTAACAGAGTCATGGCAAGCTGGATTTCGCTTTCCCTCTCCCTCTTTCTTTCCCTCCTCTCCCATTTCATGCTTTCAATATGTGTTTTTCTATCCATGAAATCTATTTTGGGCATCTGGACAGACAATTACTCTTAATATAACAGTAAATCAATATTAAGTATGTGTAACCTAGACAAAAATTATCTTTAAAAATTTTTTAGATGGTCACAATATCTTTGTTTATTTATTTTTATGTGGTGCTGAGGATTGAACCCAGTGCCTCACATGTGCGAGGCAAGTGCTCTTCTACTGAGCCACAATCCCAGCCCCTAGACAAAAATTATTTCTGAAAAAGTATTGTCAGTCTTTCCCACCCCCCCATTACTTTATTTATCTATATGTTGTGCTGAGAATCGAACTCAGTGCTTCACACATGCTAGGTAAGGGCTTACCACTGAGCCACAACCCCAGCCCTCCCCCTCCCTATTTTTATATGTGTACATGAAGGCAATATAAGTTGTGGTTCCCCAAACAAATTATGAGCCTGAGAAGCCATATACTATCAAATAGAAACCCAAGCAAAACAGGCTGCAGATTTAGAATTGAAGCAAAAATAAAAAGAAATAATAAATGTGCAAATCATTATTTCCAACATTCAGTGTTTAGCCACCCAGCTTCTGAAATTTTGTGTTGGTTTTCTTAGTTCCTACCACTTAACTTGAATATAAATGATGACACTGGTGCATATTTTTAAAAACATATTTAGCCATCATGAAGGCATGCAAACCCATTCTACTGAGTTTTATTAGTTGAAAAAAAATGATGCAGACTGTCTCAAACTCAAAACTAGGGATCAGGAATCTTGGCCAAGGTTCCAGTTGGCCACACTATCACAGTGATGCTCACTCCCAGGCTGCTGGGCATGCATAAGGGAGACATACCCACATGTGGAAAATGCCTGCATTTTTTCGTAATAAAAACAATACATCCATATGACTTTTATTTTCTTCTTAGTTCATGTTAAAAGATTCAATTTTTCTATAATGAACACAATATTATAAAAATATTTTTATTTTTATTATTTATTGGTACTGGGGATTTGAACCCAGAGGTGCTTTACCACTGAGCTACATAATCAGTCTTTTTATTTTTTATTTTGAGACAGGGTCTCTCTAAGTTGCTGAGGTTGGCCTTGAACTTGTGATCCTCCTGCCTCAGCCTCCTGAGTCACTGGGATTACAGGCATTCACCACCTCACTGGGCTCAAAAATATTTTTAAAGTTCCAAAAGAATACTTATTAAATATAGAAAAGTAAAAACTTTAAAAAAATTTTAATTTATATATGACATCAGAATGCATTACAATTCTTATTACACATATAGAGCACAATTTTTCATATCTCTGGTTGTATACATAGTATGTTCACACCAATTTGTGTCTTCATACATGTACTTTGGATAATAATGTCCATCTCATTCCACCATCATTAATAACCCCATGCCCCCTCCCTTCCCCTCCCAACCCTCTGCCCTATTTAGAATTTGTCTATTCCTCCCTTGCTCCTTCTCCCCATCCCACTATGAATCAGCCTCTTTATATCAAAGAAAACATTCAGCATTTGGTTTTGGGGGATTGGCTAATTTCACTTTGCATTATCTTCTCCAACTCCATCCATTTACCTGCAAATGCCATGATTTTATTCTCTTTTATATAATATTCCATTATGTATATATGCCACAGTTTCTGTATCCATTCATCTATTGAAGGGCACCTAAGTTGGTTCCACAGTTTAGCTATTATGAATTGTGCTGCTATAAACATTGATGTGGCTGTGTCCGTAGTATGCTGTTTTTAAGTCCTTTGGGTATACACGGAGGAGAGGGATAGCTGGGTCAAATGGTGGTTCCATTCCCAATTTTCCAAGAAATCTCCATACTGCTTTCCATATTGGCTGCACCAATTTGCAGTCCCACCAGCAGTGTATGAGTGTACCTTTCCCCCCACATCCTCACCAACACTTATTGTTGTTTGTCTTCATAATAGCTACCATTCTGACTGGAGTGAGATGATATCTTAGAGTAGTTTTGATTTGCATTTCTCTAATTGTTAGCAATGATGAGCATTTTTTCATGTATTTGTTGATTGATTGTATATCCTCTTCTGAGAAGTATCTGTTCAGGTCCTTGGCCCATTTATTGATTGGGTTATTTGTTTTTTTTAGTATTTAACTTTTTAAGTTCTTTATATACCCTAGATGTGTGAGGGATAAAGATTTGCTCCCAAGATGTAGGCTCTCTGTTCACCTCACAGATTGTTTCTTTTGCTGAGAAGAAACTTTTTAGTTTGAGTCCATCCCATTTACTGATTCTTGATTTTAATTCTTGTACCACAGGAGTCTTATTAAAGAAATTGGCACCTAATCCCACATGATGAAGATTAAGGCCTACTTTAGAAAGGTAAAAATATTTTTAAAGAATCTGAAACTGCTCTTTCTGACATCTTTCAGTGTCGCCAGAATGGTGTACGTGAATATCCTGGCTGATGTCCTCAAGAGCATCAACAATGCTGAAAATAGGCAAACACCAGGTCCTTATTAGATCATGCTCCAAAATTATTGACCAGTTTCTAACTGTGATGATGAAGCATAGTTACATTGGCAAATTTTAAATCATTGATGATCACAGAACTGGATAAATAGTTGTGAACCTCACAGGCAGGTTAAAAAAGTGTGGAGTGGTCAACCCCAGATTGGATGTGCAGCTCAAAGACCTAGGAAAATGGCAGAATACTCTGCTCCCATCCCAGGGTCAGTTTGGTTTCATTGTATTGACAATCTCAGCTGGCATCATGGACCATGAAGAAGCAAGACGAAAACATATGGGGGGTTGGGGGGGGCAGAATCCTGCGATTCTTTTTCTAGGAATGTAAAACATACATACAAAGAATACCTCAATGGGGGAAAACAATCTGAAGCTGCATGATCTTAATCTGACTGTTAATATTTTATTCTTTACAGTCTTATTTCTATGTAAAACTTTATTAAAAAAGAAAAATAGCCAAACACAAGAAACAAAACAAAGTTCAACAAATATAGAATCTTTTGTGACCTGTTAGTTTCCCTTAGCATTGGATCATGTTTTCTTATTGCCTTATAACTTCTAAACAGAATTTTGATTTTAGTTGCATATATAATCATGTGGGTATGAACCAAATTACTTAGCCATTTCTCTTGTGTATTTAAACAATTCTCTGCTATTTAGAAGAATGTTGTGATTATCATTTCAATGAATAAACCTTATGTTTCTTTCAGTTAAATTTTTAGCATTGCATTTTTAAAAACAAAATTATAGAATATATGTATATACATATATGTAAATATATATGAATATGCATATATGCAAATATATGTATATGCATATATGTAAATATATGTGTATATACAATATACAAATATATGTGTAATTGTATATGAATATACATATATGTAACTATATATGTAATTGTATATGTATATACATATATGTAAATATATATGTAATTGTATATGTATATACATATATGTAACTATAATGTATATACATGTATGTATATGTACATATAATCTGGAAAGTCTTATAGCTCTTCAGGGTTTGTTATAAGAATCAGCCTCCTCCCTCTCTTTCCCTCCATTTGCTTTGCTACACAGGCAATGACATGATTTAACTAATTCTTTTGCCTACTTACTGCCACTTCTTTAAACAACACGTTCAAATGGAAACTTGTTGATTTTCTTTGTTTAGGCATTATGTATTGAATCTTCACCAAAATGATGATTCATTTTGCTATTCTTCTCCCCAGCCCACTCTTCCCATGTATACTCTTCTTATACTCCCAATAAAGATATATAGTTATTTTGGTTAAATCAATATTTTGTGTTTCAATTGCTATGGCTTTGTAAATGCCATTCAAAGTCATGAGGTATACAATGCCCACTTTTCTTCCTCTGCATAACTTTTTGTTTTCTCTGAAGTGAATTGTGTTAATGCCTTTGCTTGGTTTTCTATGTATTTATATTTAATTCAAATCAAAATTATTCACCAGTTTTCTAAATCTTCTCCCAAAACATTCAGACACATCAGGTTTGTGTTTCATATTCTGAAGGAATAGCTTCTGAAACCTTCTGACTTGTCCTCCTGTAGACTGGGTGAGTCTATTGGTGCCACTTGGAACCACTTCTACCAGCATCTTGGGATTTCTTTCCCCTTTCTGTTGTGCCCTTAAGAAGAAGGTATCCTCCAAGAACTTTCTACCACAGGGTGCTTGGAAAAAAATTGAGAACTTGAATATCTGAAGTTATTTTGCTTAGTTTGAATAGAAACAAAATTGACTGATTATTTGGATAATGAATTCAAGGTTGGAAGTAATTTCCCTTCAGAATTTGGAAGTCATCACCACCTCTGAAAAATTGTGAGCTTTTCCCCTTTATCCCTAGGATTCTGAACTTTCATCTATTTGCAATGAGCACTGCAAAAGTCCTAATTGAAACACGGATGGACTTTAATTCTTGGAATGTTAATCTTTGTGTTGATGATTGCCTCCTGTGTGCAAGCATATGTTTATTTGCATGTTTGTGTCTCTGTCTGGCTATGTGTCTTTGAACTGCATATGTCTTTGTGTGTGCTCCTATGTTACTATATGGTGCCTGCATTTATGTACCTTATCTGGGTTTCTGTGTGTCTGTCAACCTGTGTGTATGTACTCTTTGGAACTCTTATTTTTGGGTATTGGACCTGCTGGACTAATTCTGTAATTCACTTTTTATTTCATAGTTTTTAATCTGACTTTTTGCTCTACTTCCTGGGAGTTTTCCCGCTGGCCAAACATGTGAAAATTCAAAGCATCAAAATAAATATTAAATTATAACCCATTGAATGAGATAAGATTAACTCATACTTACACAAACATATTAATAAAACAGTAATGGGGGAAAGAAAAAGTACTTTTTTATAATAGGCTGGCAATTAATAAATGTAGAAGGAACAACAGAATTAGAAAATCATCATTTAGCAACCATCAGAGTAAAAGTTGATTCAGGCAAGAACCATCAATTGAAGTTAAATTGAGTAGGTAGAAGCTTGATGAATAGAGAATATTTACGTTGTCTAAAAGTATTTCCTCTTCAATTTTGTCTTAACTTTTAAATTGGAGGTTTACTAATAGACCCTATCTTAACCAAATGAATATCACTAGTAAGGGAACAAACTGACCTCATATGTCTTCAGATAGTCTATAGTGAAGAAGGTACAGCATCACCCAAAGTGAAAAGCCTAAATCACATCATAAGGAAACATCAGACAAACCCAGATTGAAGAACATTCTACAGAATAACTGGCTGTTCCACTTTGAAGACATCAAAGTGATAAAATACACGCACATACACATATACATGCAAGGACTGAGAAACTATTCCAAATTGAAAAAGACCAGAGAGATACAACAGCTCAATGCAATATGTAGTCTTGGATTGGGTCCTGAGATGGATAAAAAAAAAAAGTTTCTTTGAAGGATATTTTTGGAGAAATTGACAAAATTTGAATAAGGGCTATAGTTAGACAATAGTGCTGTATCAATATTAGTCTCCTGATTTTGAGCATCATACTGTGGTTATGTAAGCCTTTATTTGTTTTTAGGATATAAATTCAAGTATTTAGAGGCGCATCTGTAACTTTTCTAAAATGGCTCAGAAAAAAAGGGGGATGTAGAAGTGGGGAGAACAAGAGGCATTGGAGCAATAGAAGGAGGGAGGGAGAAAAATGATATAGCAAATGTGAGAAAAAAGGCAAACAAGTGGGAATACAGATGCAGAGCATATGGAAATTATTTGTACTTTTCTTTCAGCTTTTCTGAAGGCCTGAAATAATTTCAAAATAATGTAATGGGGAAAAATGAAAATAAAATGAGTAGGGAACTCAAACAGATGGATGAGTGCTCTGGAGAGCCAGTGGGGTTGGCCCAATGTGACCTTCACTCTGTGAACATGGCAGGGTTGGGGTGGCTGAGGAGCTTCTGATGTCAAGTCTTTTGGTCTTTTCCCATGGGGGTTCCCTCATCATTCTTCTGCCTGGAGGTGAAGGCCAGACTGCCAGTGCAGCAAAGGGTGGGGAGCTCACAACCACTGTGACCTTGATCCTTTGGTTTTCAGTGTGACCTACCACCCTAGTCTCTGCATGCTGCCCCCGAAGAACCTTTAATGGATTTTCAGGGAAGGGGCCTCTGATATTTGTTGGTCTTGGAGGGCCATTATTTGGCTGTACAGAGTGGGGGAGACCAGAAATCCGACTGCTTCTGAAAATAGTCCTTCAAACCTTATCCATGTTTTAGCCACCTTGTCCCCCCTCACTTCCTGAACAATCTAAGGCCTCCAATTCCTCAACCTTTTGAGGGAGTTTGTGGTATAAATTGGGTTGGTTCTCAGCATTCTCTGCTGCCAGTTTAGGATTCAGTTCTTCTGGTCCTAAGTTATTTGCTTTCCAGCTTTCAAAACTGTGTTTCTATTTTTCTCCTCTCTCATTTCCCCCTGTCTTGTAGTTTATGCCTATTAAAAATTCCACTTACTCTTGTTCAGTGGGGGGTTACAAATGTTCAATCCATGATTTTTAACAACCAGTCTGTGCATAAATCTCTCTGCATTCTTGATTACTTCCTTTGGATTCTGTCCCAGAAGTGGAATTACTGGGTAGAGTGTGCCATCCTTTCAGAGGCTCTTGATGAACTTTGCCAAATTGCTTTGCAATAGGATTATATTCTCACCAAGTTTCCATGACTTGTCTATTTTCCTGAAATTTTTCCTGCTTTGGGTAGGATCATTAAAAAGATAAAATATTAAAATATTTGCTATTTTGACAAGTGAAATATGAACTCACTTTTAGCACGATTCCCTTAAAGAGTGATTTTTCACAAGGAAGCTTCAGGTATGAGCAGGAGGCAGAAAGATTAATTTGGCTCAATGGTGGCAGGTGGGGATAGCAAGGTAGGGAGGTGGAGAGTGGTGGGTTTCCACTGGTGCTCCATGCCCCCTCTGTAAGAGGCACCATGGTTTGTGTGAGGAAGGAGGAAATCACAGGTAAGTATGAGGAAACTCTGGGTCTCTGCTGCCTTCCTGTGTAGATAAGGGCAGCCTTGGTCCAAGCATGGGCACATTCACCTAAGCAAATTAAATAAAAGAAAGGGAGAGAAAACATGGGAATAACAGAAATGGTACTGTGATGCTTCTACTCAGTGAACAGGACCCTAAAGTGCACCTCAAATGGGAGACCTGGATCTTCCTTTGAATCCAACTCAGTTTCCTTGTGTTTTTAGTTGGGACTGTCTTGTCACATAGACAATATTTTGGTGTTTTGAGATACTTATTTTGTTTTATACAATATATCCCCAATATGCAGGCTAACCCCTGCAAATTAGTGCTGAACTAATTTTCGAGTTTTTTTCTTTGTTTTAAAACTTTTTATTTTGGAATAATTTTATACTTACCAAAAAGTTCCAAAATTGTATACAGATTTCCTCTACACCCTTCACCCAACTTCCTCTCATGTTAGCACTGTATATAACCATAACACAATTATTGACACTAAGGGATTAACATTAATAAAATGTGATTTGCTAATCTATAGACCTTACTTGAATTTTACCCACCAAGTTGCCCAACTGAGAAAGAGAACAGCACCTACAATATCTGGAAACTGGCATGGCATTATCAGTTAGGACTTGCCCTCAGTGTTGCTCATAGCTGAACTGGCCCTCACAGCTCAGCCTTCATGTTCTCTTATAAACAATTTCTGAGATTGCCAGCATCAAACAAGGCCACTCTGTGACCAAGAAGGATCAAGACTAAATAAGGGCACTCATATCTGAACACAAACAAAAACATGAACATCAAACAAAAATGACTGAACGTTCCAAAATATGGGATGTTCACTGCCTTGCGAATTGTAGCTTTAGCCATGCCTATTCCTTCTGAACTACCTTTAAGATTTCTTGAGATATGCAATCATAAAATTATTCCCACTTCCTGAAAACATCTAATTCAGAACATCAGAAGTGAACAGGAAAGGAAATTTTTTTTTTATCCCCTTCTTTCCTACATGAGAGGCAACATCCTGGAAATACCCTTTTGTTCTTTGCTTCTTTCCCATTTCGCACTGTATCCTGTGAATAACTCCATATCAGTTCATAGAGTGCTTCCTCATTCATTTGTACAGCTACATCACACTCCATGGTGTGCATGGACTAGTTCTTTCAAACTTATGTCCTATGTACAGAGATTTATATTTTTCCAATTTTTTAATTACAATGAATAACTTTGCATATCCATTGCAAATTATTTGCTTATTCATTACTCAACTGCAGTGAACTCCATTGCTGCAATGAATGACTTGGATGCACTGACTTTTGACAGAGAGGCTGGTGCAGTATCCAAAGATGGACACATCTCCCTCTGTGATGCCACACTGGCCCTAGGGTCAAAGTCTAGGTTTGAGGCAATTCTCTGGTCACTCAAGTAGGTCAGGAGTGCTCTAGTCTCCTTGTCTGTCTCTCTAAAGAGCTCTAGTGGGTGGGGGGCATACACAGGTTGCCTAGCCCACCTTTGCTGGCTAGTTTCTCTGAGCTGCTTTCTTAGAGGGCCATTATGTCTGCAAATACAAGGGTTCTTGCCTGTGTGTTGGCCCTCCCACATGGCCTAAAATTAGTCTTAATATACTGAAGAGCTGCAGACAGATCAGTGAGTATCCTTGTGTACATGCAAGCTCATACGTGCCAATATATGTGATGACAGGCTCAAAGTGGGGAAAAAAGCCATATCACCATGAACTGGTAGTGAGGCCAGAGCTTTCAATGGGCCAAGATGTGTTCCTCATTTCTCTTCCTACAGTAAGCATGGATAGACTTCTTCAGGCTCCCAATATTATCTGATGGAGGAGAATTCCCTTCTGAGCCTGGTGGAGGGCCAGGTTGGGGAGGTATGTATAATGGCTACCCACCTGCCTTTGATGATTGATGTGGGAAGTGAAAAAAATGCAGTCTGATTATTGAGTATCCTGAGGCATCCTGGGGGCTTCTGGGGGCTGGAGTAAAGGGTTGGGGCAGAGATCAGGGTCCTTTTCTTTTGTTTGTGTTGGCTGCATAAGGAACCCTTCTGCTGGGAGACCCTTGGCTTTTGAGCTACATTTGCCTTCAAATATACGGTCTTGAGAGACATCACACTATTTAAACAAGGCAATGTCCCTGGAGTAAATATTTTTCTCCTCATTTTATAGATGTAGAAAGTAAGGCTCAGAAAGGTTCAGTAACCTGCCAAAGGTTACACAGTAACTACCATAGTCATGGGTTGATACTAGGTCTGTCTGATTTCAAAGCTCTAGATCGTCCCCAAAAGAACACAAATCCAACAAAATATTTATTTTAATTCTAGAGGAAATGTTCAGGTTTGTGGAATTGCTTATAGGCAGAAGTCAGATGCTATAGGAGAGGACTGGGAAAGCAAGAGACCTAAAAATTGTCACTTTTAGCAAATCACTGAAACTAGTTTCCTCCTGTGGAAAGAAGGACTTGCCCCTGGGGCTGTAGTTAGACCCTGCTGATGGTGGCAGCCAGTAGAGTCTGTTCTCATAGGTCTTTGCCATGGCAGTTGTTACATATTTATACATCACCCCTGGTCCCACCCCTGCTCCCCTTGGATATAGAAATCAAATGAGCTCCCAGAAAATGCCAAAAGCATTCAATGCCAAGTATAATCCTGCAAACTGTACAGTTGTAGAGGGTCTGAGTTTAATTTCATGCTTTATTGTCTCATCTTGCAATTCTTATTTTTGAATAGGAGACCTTGCATTTTCATTTTCCTCTGGGTCCAACAAATAATGTAACCTGTTCTGTAGGCTAAAAGGTATTGACTGATCTAACTCAGAAATATACTCTAATGCCTCCAATAAAATTTCAGGGGACTGAGAATACATGATGATATTTTTGTTCTGGCTGAAGTCACTTGAGTGTTGACTCACCTGTCTCCTAGCTGTTGAGGGGAAGGCACTGTTCCTGGGGAAGGGGCTCTGTCCTATATATAGCCAGTATGGTGTATGAACACCACCAAGCAAATAGGGCAGAAGAACACAGTCATTGTTCTCAGTAGGAACATTTTCCCAGCATCTGCTGTGTCTAGCCCTGTGTTGCTATGGGGAATACAAAGTGCCCCACATTACCACCATGCTCAGGAAGTTTCCAGGTGGATGGGAGGGTGGGACACAGATCTTTCTGGTATACTCTTGGGATTAGTCCCAAGTGGGACACAGAACTGTGGTCCAGGAGTTGACATAAGGTTCAGAAAGTGACCTGTCAGGGCTGGTATGTAAGAGAAAGATTTGGGTCAAGATAGCACCCACACAGGGTCTTCAGTAAACATTAGAACTTTGTAAGTTGGAGAAGGTCACCATCAACCCTGAGTATGAAGGCATCACATACTTCTCCAGAATTTCCTTATGCTTGACATTGAGTGTTCTTGGCTTGCTTTTGAATCAATTACACTAGGTTGGAGTTGATGTGTGTCATAAGTTGGGTTCTCTAGAAGCAGATACTAAGATGGATTTGGGAGTTTATGTTGGTTTCCTGTGGTTGCTATAACAAATTACTGCAAAGTGGCTCAAAAAAAATTTATTATCTCACAATTCTAGAGGCCAGAAATCTGAAGTCAATTTCACTGATCTGAAATCAATATGTCAGCAAGACCTCACTCTCTCTGGAGACTCTGGAGGTGAATCTATTCCTTGCCTCTTCTAGTTTCTGGTGGCTGCCAGAGTTCCTTGGCTTGTGGTCACATTGCCCTAGACTTGGCCTCAATTTTCACATTGCCCCTCTTCTTCTGTCTCAAAATTCTCTTTGCTTTTCTCTTATAAGGTTATATGGGATGGCATTTAGGGTCTAACTGGATAATCCTAGATAATACCCTCCATTCAAGATCCTTTACTTAATCATGTCTTTTCCATGTAAAGTCACCATCACAGGTTCTCAGGATTAGGAATGTAGACATATTTTTCTGGGGGCTGCCATTCAACCCACTACAGGGTGCAAGATGTTTAAGAGGGACAGATATCTGTAAAAAGAATACAGGGTAAGCAGAATGGGCAGAGGGAAGTTAGACTGTGATATAGGCCCAGTAGAGTCTTGACCAGCTCAGTGGGGAGTTCTGGAATGAGAATTGCCTGTCAAAGTTGTTACTCAGTGAACCAATATGGCTGGGCTATCACACCTCACCAAACCCAGTCACTGGATATGACTATGCCCTAGGAAGGGTGTAACTCTGAAGCTGCAGGGTAGCTGAGGCAGAGTCAAAAGGGGTCAACAGCTAGGCAGACAGTTGTTCCTTAAAGTAGGGAGGGGATTCAGACAACTCTGCTCTGTTTCTGCCACAGGAAGGGAGTGGCAGAGATGGTCTGTAGATTGTATGGGGTGTGGGTGGGACACATCTCCTGAAGGCAATGCCTGAGTGGGGCCTGTGATTTTTTAGGCCTGTTGACAAGAGCGACACATCTGCTCTGTCCTGAAAGCATATGAGAAAAGGGACTCTGTAACCTCCTGAACCTGCAAAAATTCATTGTTGGAGAATCATTTCTAAGCCATTCCAAAGCATACATAGCTTCTGCCTAACATCTATCTGTCCTGCCTTCATTAGCTCTTGGCCTGTACTGCGGATGTGAGCACAGCTGCACAAATACAGAATTTGATTATAATTTGCACTAAAAACAATCTCTCAATAGCCCCCTGAGGGTGCTTGGGCGGTTTGGTTCTTTGCTTTCTCCTGGGACTCAGTCAAGTAGGGCACCAAGATCTCTTTCTCCTAATTCACGAAGGATCTGAGTCTGTATTTCCTGCCTAACACTCAGCAGCTCCAGGGGTTATGTGATGGTTTTGAAGGAACATTCCTCAGAGTCTCAAGAGACTGGTCTGAAGGAAAGGTCTGGAGTTCTGTGAAGGTGGGCAGAATTGTGATAGAGGGGTTAGAGGAAGGTTTCTTCATCGCCCGTGAAAGGGTCCATTTTTGTACTCCCTGGGGACCTCACTCAAAGTCACTCATCATATGGAACAATTTTGCAATGGAAAAACACCTGCAACTAGAGAGATGGGCTGAGTGTTGGAGGGTCTCTGTGACCACCCTTATTCTTCAGTGGAATTCTGGAAAGTCTAGAGGCTGTGACTCTTCTCTGGACTCTGGACAGGATAATGTCCAGGCTAGGAGGACACAGTGCATGCAGGTCAGAAGGGAGAAGGGTGGCTGTGCAGGTGGGAAGGGTGGTCAGACTTCACCTTCCAGAACAAGCTGGAAGGCAGTTTCAGATTCTCAGGCAATTGAAGCTTGCTATTCCACAAGCTTGGCCTGTCATCCTCACTATCATGGTTGCCATGTGGCTGTGTCTGGAGCAGTCAAAAGCAAACCCAAAGGGCAACATAGCACATGACAAAAAATAAGACTTTTGGGGGCCCATCTTTAAATGTAAGTGAAAGGACTAGATTTGAATAGCACAGGACGAGAGTCAGAAGCTGATGGGGAAGACAAGAGGAGCATGGGTTGGTAGCATGGGTTCTGGAACTATCCCAGCAAATCATTCTTCATCCCTGGGCCTCAGTTTCTCCATCTTCATAGTGAGTCATGTTAAGCCAAGTGTTCTGACCTTAAAGGTGTTGATTTAGAGGTAGAAAAGAGGAGGTAGACTTAAAGGTCCCTGGGGAAAGAAGGTTGGTAGGAGACTGGGAGAAGGTCTAGAAGAACCCCACTACTGTTGCATACATGGAAGTCCACATCTCATGTGGCTAAATGTTTAATTTAAAAGGTATAAAGCAGACTGACTGTTAACTAAACTGTGTTCTAATGGCTGACTTGAAAAATATAATTTTGTAATGGCCTGTGAAGCCAAGTTTGAATGAAAATTCTGACTCCTTACAGTTGTATTCTGGAGCACATGGTATGGAAAGAGCCCACCCTGGTTCCCAGTTGTGGCTACATTAAAAATGTTCTAGAAAGCAGTAGATACTTGGTACCCCAGCTACTGTGCTGTGAAGTCCATCTTTGTGATTGGACTGAGGTTACACTTTCATAGCCTGCTTTTGCCAATGACTGAGTACAGCAGAGATAATAAGAGAGGTCCATCATGGGAGACATGGGATTTGTCTGGTGGCTGGCTTTGTTTTTTCTCTAAGCTCTTTGCTTCCTCCTTTTTGCCTTTCCCACAGGCACTTTCCCTAAGAAAATTCTCACCCATAGAATCCTGTCCCGACACCCACTTCTTAGAGGAATGAAACTAACACACTGGCTCTGGCTGTCCCCTTCTCTTCTTCGTCCTGGTTTCTCCCCACACTATAAGGTGCCTCCTATGTAGAAGTAGGGAATTCCAGGTACCTGAAGTGTGGCTCAGGAGAAGACAATGGTGGGTATGTCCCCTTGGCCTGCAGTCTGCTCCCCCACAGTGGTGTGAGAAGCATGGCAGGAAGAACAGGGAACAGGAAGTTGGTCTCTTTGTCTGAATCTAAAATTCCAGTAGTCCAGAGACTTACTTTCACCCTGCCTTCCCTCTACACCAGCCTTGTGACCTGCATGGCTCTTTCTCAGCCCACCTGTGTGTGCTTTTGGAACATGCTTTGTCACCACCTGGACTGGGGCTAGTGAGCATGTGTCCCAGATCTCTTACATCTCTGTCTTCTTTCACCTTTATGAAACTCTGGTGGAGAAGAGAAGAAACCAAGGCTCAAACACATTGAGTGAGTGTCCATACCCAGGTTCGCTGATGCCCATCCCTGGGTTCTGCCATGACATCTCAGTTCTGCCATGACATTGCCAGGAGGGGCAATCACATGATTTGTTACAACTGTCCTCCTTAGTTTGAGTGTTCTTTAGCCCCTGGGAGGTGAATATGCATTTCTATTAATGTTTGACATAGAGATGCTTTGTTTGACCTGGCAGCCAAGTGTGTCATCCCCTCTAGATCAGCCTGGGATCCAGCTCCTCAGAACTTATCATTGTACTTGCAGTCTGGGTAGCGGTAGGCAAATCTGGGGTCACAGGTTCTCAGGGGCCTCAAGATGTCCTTCAGCTGGGTGGCAGCCCCAAGGACTTCTGGATCTGGGCTGGCCTCCTCGCCACACTGAGCAAGAGCAGTGTCTATCTCCTCTTGTACTGGGGAGGGGAACCTCCCCTGAAGAAGTCGAGGCAGCAACTGCTGACAGACCAGCACAAGGCTCTGCTTCTCAGGAACCATATTGCAGGAGGGCAGCTGGGCCTGGCAGCCAGAAACCAGGCAGCTAAAAATGTCTTGATCTTCTCCTGCCCTGGTGGCTACTTGGCTACCTAGAAAAGAGAAGGAGAAGATCACACACTCTACAACCTGTTTTCCTTGATGGAGGACACCACTAATTATAATTTCTGGGTGAAGTGGTTTACTCTCCCAGCATTTCCCTGTCACCAAGAATTTAAAGCTCAGGGACACAAATGGCCTCTTCTGAAAACAACATGGGAGGAACTCTCTCTGTTACAATAGGTTGAGACCTGAACATGGAAAACCCACTTATCCCTACCAGAAGTTGGGAAAGGCTTTATTTCTGGTAGGGATAAGGGGTCACATCCATATTGTTATTTTTCCATTTCTACTGAACTAGGGAACTCAAGAAATTATTAGGACTGCTTTCACTTGCCTTTTTAAGATACAAAGTTAGGATAAAAAACAGGTAATCCAAAATATGCATTCAACAGGTTGTAATGGGGTGGATACCAGTCCAGTGATTTATGTATCTTGAATATTCTAGAATCAGCCTTGTTTCGATTTTTACCAATAAAGGCACATCAGAAAATGAGTAAGTGCTGTTTAAATTCTTCTATCTTTGTAGACTTCCTCATATAAACAAAATCAGAAGTGGGAAAAGAAAATTTTTGTTCTATTATTAGATTCAAAAAATGTGGTCACCATGGGAAATTGGGATGTTTAAAGGGCTCTAGACTGCTGGATGAGCCTTTGCACATAGTGAAGAACATGAGTCATTCATACACCTCATTCAGTTCCATGCTTTTTAATTTGAAAACTTTATAAAAAGCAGATGTGCCAATATGGATTGCCAAATGCGCCAGTGAACCAGCCAGATATTTAAGTTTTAGATAAAGGCTAAAAGCATCTGCTAAAAAAGGCTCTGAGAGGAAGATGGGCCCTGGAAGTCTATGTGTGAGGAGGGCCAGGGCAGGTTACTGGGCTTCATAAACCCAACTGGACAATAGCACTGCCCTGGAAGGGTGCAGTTGGGGCTGAGCTACTGTGGACAATGCCCCTTGTGGACAAGGTCAAATTCATTTCTGCTTTGGAGCTGGAGCTAGAGGCAAAATCTGAACAGGGTTAAGGGACATTTTACACAACATCTAATATGCCCCAAACTTGGCTTGCTCTCACTGTAACACATGGACACTGGAAAGGCCCAATTGTGTGACCCCAGGTCACCCCTCCTTAGCTTCTGTCATCCTGACATCCCCCTTGACAGCTGCTCAGCCAGGCCCATGCTGGGTACCTTCCTGCTTGTCGATGACGCCCAGTGCTCTGGCATCCCGGATGAACAGATGACCATTGTTAAAGATGCCAAACATGCCTGCATCAACATGGGTGAAGTAGAAGAAATAGTTCAAATCATTGCTTCTCAGGGACTCCAGGACACCAAGGAGCTGGTAGGCGAGGTCAGCTGCCTGGTCTGGGGGTGCACCATAGAATTCCTGCAGTGGCCTGGTGCTGGTGCTGACAAGGAATCTGCCACAGGAGCCCAGGTACTTGGGCAGCGGCCATCCCTCCGCCCCAGGGAAGATCTGCCAAGCCGGAAGGAACAGGTATTAGCGAATGAGAGAAAAATCTCATGGAGACAGCTCTCTCCCTACCTCTCACTGAGAGAACACAGAAAAATCAGCCTCACACAGGCATCCCTGCTCTCAAAATACACCAGCAAAGTGTTTCTTCATCATTTTTATACTTCTTGGAACATGGCAATACCCCTACACTCCCCCCCGCCCCAACTGGCCATCCCTTTCACATTCTGTCATTGATGGAAAGACTTTAGAAGGAGGCTCTTCTCATTTCTGTGCAGTGTATTTTAACTGTTTCTTCTGAGCAGGGTATGAGAATGCTAATGGACCTGCAAAATTTTTTGATGGTATCCAGGATTCAGAGAAATATGTCTAACAGTTGTATTGTTGGAAAAATATGAGTAGGACTTGAGATTTCACAAGGACTTGAGATATCACTACTTACGAAGAGACTGTGGGAAAAACAATGGAGAGTCAACTTAAAGCTGATTCAAAGAAAAATATTTTTTAAAATAACAGTGCAAGCTGGGTGTGACAACAGGTTACAACCTGTCATCCCAGCTACTTGGGAGGCTGAGGCAGGAGGATCATGTGAGCTTAAGAGTTTGAGGCCAGCCTGGCAAGAGTGAGATATCTAAAAAATAAATAAAAATAACAGTGCAGGACAAAAATCATGATTGTAGCCCTTGGGAAATTCAGATTTGGGGAACCCCTGCACTGACCTTAACTTTCTTTCCAGACAGCCCTGGGTGAATCTGCCTAGCTGAGGTAACTACATACTCACAGATGCTTCTCAACTAACTGGACTCTTCTAGATATCCTAACACTGGCCTAAGGAAGCATAGCACAGCCTGACTCCTGTTAAGAACTCCCAACTTGCACATTTGTGAGGTGAAAAAGAGGGGAGGGAGTCCTAGCTGGTTTTTTTCTTGACAGTGTATTAAAGCAGCTATATCTAGAAGGGTGTTTCTTTAAACTATGGAATAAATAACAAAAAATCCCCTTTTCTTTCTTTAAAAAAAACAAAGTTAGGCTGGGGGTGCAGCTCAGTTGGTAGAATGCTTGCCTAGCATGCACAAGGCCCTGGGTTTGATCCCCAGCTCTAAACAAAACAAAACAAAAAACCCAAACAACAGTCTTCCCCAATGTCATAATTTTCTGTCCCTTTTGCTCATTTTATTTCATGTTATGAAAATCCCATGCCCATTTACTCTTTGAGTTTCACCTGACTGGAGGGGACCTTTCTCACTATGTGCTTTGTTTTTTTTTTTAAGAATTTTTTTTTTTTTTTTTTTTTAGTGGTGCTGAGAATCAAACCCAGTGCCTCACACATGCCAGGCAAGTGCTCTACTGCTGAGCCACAATCCCAGCCTTCACTATGTGCTTTTGTAGGAGGTCCTGGGCCTACTGTCATTGTTTAAATGTGAAGCCACAAACGCATTATTAGTTCCATGCTCTGCTCTTTCTTGGAGGAGCTCAGGGTTGAGTGGAAAGTCCTAGTCCCCATGGTCTTAGCCAGGCCTCTCAGAAGCCAAGTCCAGGTGTAGACAGGGTCTGCTGCTGTCACCAACCAAGATTAGAACAATGGGATAAAAGAGCGCAGGACAACCAGCAATTCCTTCTCTGCCCCTAATATTTTAAATGCAAATGTTACCAGGCAGGTTTTAGCAGAAAAGGCATGGCCTCTGACATCAGAGAGTTCTGGGTTTGGATTCCATTGATGACACTGTCTAAGTGACTTTGCCAAATCACTTCATATCTCTGGGACTCACTTAACCTCATCTAGAAAAGGAGACGATAATGAAATTCTTGGAAGGTTGTTGTGAGCATCAACTGACATAATTATATCAAACATTCAACACGATGCCTGGCAAAGTTGGGCTGGGGGTGCACCTCAGTGATAGAGTAGTGATCAGTAAAGCAGGTGCTCAATAAAGGAGAGTCATTATTAGGTATTCAGATATCCATCATTCCTTTGGCCAATATTTATGAACTGTCTTTGCTGTAGTGCCTTTCTCCTCTACCTGTACTTTCTCCCCTCCTCTTCCTTCCTGTCTTCTCTCTCTTCCTTTTCTCTTTCTCTGTCTTTTATTCTTCTTCCTCCTTTTCCTCCTCTTCCTCCTTCCTAGTTTCCTCTCTGTTCATTATGCAACTTCCATATCCTGACTTTTGGGGTCAGGGAGATTGGGCTCCACATGTTCTGGGGGTGTTTGTTTACAGTTAAGTGTCTGTCTCTGCCATTAGATTAGAAGTTCCCAAAGGCAAGAGCCACCATTCCTGTCTCTTTAACCAGTGTATCCTCAAACCCTAATGCATCCTTATTTATTTGAGTATCCTTCTAATTGATGGACAGTTAGTTTACTTTCATTTATTTCTCCTTTCTAAGCTTAGCTGCAGGAGTAAGCCACACTTTGGCTATTTCCCAACCCTCTGTGTTTGCTCAAATTTTACTGATATTTGAGGCACAGGTCAAAGTTGCTCTCTTTCACAAAACCCTTCATGGCTGCCTCAAGCAGCAAAGATGCCTACAATCACCTCCTCCTCACAATGCCAGCCTTGCACTCCCACACCTCTTTCTTCTACAGCAGCTGCAGCACTTTTACACTGCAGAAGCCAAACAGTAATTACCAAATGTCACAAAAGGACTAACATGGGCTGGTGGCCCCAGAGAAGGCTATAAAGGGGGTTGAACATTCAACCTAGCATACCTGTAGGAGGATGGGGTGAGCATTGACAGAGAGCGTGTAGAGCAGACGCAGCTTGTCACGGTCAGTAAAGTGGTCCATGAAGATGCTGCCAGCATCAGCTACCTCAGCATATCGCCGAACCACACGGTCTAGGAGTCTCTGTGAAGGGCAGCGCAGGAAGGGGCTGGGTAGTCCCTGCAGGTATGTGGGAGAGAGAAGTGAAAGGATTCTGAATGCTTCTAGGGCACAGGCAGGTTCTGCTGGTCCAGGAGACCTTGGGGTTGATGGGCTGGGCTGATGGTGGGGTAGCGATCCCCAGGACATAGGAGAGGGTGCTGAGCAGAAGGAGGACAGGGTGACCTCTGGGATGGGGGTTAAGGTACAGGGGAAAGAGTACTCCTGGGGGAGCTGGTGGGAGAGGGATGAGCAGGCTACACAGGATTGTGGAGGCTTGGAGGCCAGGAGTAAAAGATGGCACATATAGAGGCCAGAATGTGACAGAAAGAGTCCAGACTTTGGAGTTGACCACTTGTTGTTGCAGCATATTGTACAACGGTATCCCACTGCCAGTAGTCCTGTATGTTGGTGAGTCTGTAGGGTAGTATTGGAACTGTGTGTAGAGGGCTGGTGCAGAAGCTTCTTGTTATGGTTTGGATCTGAAAATGCCCTCCAAAGAGATCAATACAGGAAAGTTCAGAATGTTCAGAAGCGAGATGATTAGATTATGAGAAACTGTAACCTCATCAGTGGCTTAATCCATTTGATGGATTAATAATTTGAATGGACTATTGGGTGGTAACTGTAGGAATGTGGGGCATGGCTAGAGGAAGAAGATCACTGGTCGTGTGGCAGAGTGACCTGGACTATATCTGTCCATGGCCCCTTTCTCTCTCTCTCTCTCTCTCTCTCTCTCTCTCTCTCTCTCTCTCTATTCCTCCCTCCCTCCTGGATGCTACAAGCTGAGCAGTGTTCCTCTGCCATGATGTTCTGCCTCATCTTGGGCCCACATCAATGGATCTGGCCTTCTATGGACTGAACCTCCAAAACTGTGAACTCAAGTAAATTTTTTCTTCTCTAAGTTGTCCTTGTCAGGTATTTTGGTCACAGGGATGCATAGAAGAATAGCACAACTCTGTAGGGATTGCCATTTGAAAACATAGTTGGCATGACACAGTTGAGAGAAGAATGCTAATACTTTCTGGAAGTTCTCAGTATTAGGCCCTGTGCTAGGCCTCTTCACAGGTGTTATCTCAGTAAACACAAGAACTCAAGAGCCTTTTGTGCTTTCTTGCCCTGGTGACTCTCCTGGAATTTTACAGTGGTTGATTGGAAAAGGGCTTCAAAAATGTGTTGAAAACATTGTGACATTAATTTTCATAGTCCATACTGGCAAATGCAAATGGTAGACTGCATTATTAAGTGATCTAGTAGAACACTCCCATTTTCCAGATGAGAATAAAGACCAGGAAAGGGACGTGGCTTAGTAAAGATTATGCTGCTTACTGGTGCCCAGGCTTTCTTTCATACCCAAACCCTGGTAGGCAGAGAGAGGGAAAAAATCAGTGATTTTGGAATGGGCAATATGTCCCAAAGCCTTCAGAGTATATAAAAACACAGATTGTGGGGCTGGGGAAGTGGCTCAGTGGTAGAGCATTTGTCTAGCACATTCGAGGCCCTGGGTTCAATCTGCAGCACCATATAAAACAATAAATAAATAAAATAAAGGTAAAAATACAGATCACTAGGCCCTTGTGTAAAAATTTTGGATAAATAGGTCTGGTAGGGGTGTAGAACTCTATATTTTGACAGGTGTCCTGGGTTTTGCTATTAGGCACATCTGAGGAACACAAACATGGAGCATGGAGATAAAGAATTAAATGTGATTCAGCCTGCCTGTCTTAGGAACCTTGGAAGAAGTCTCTGGGCAGACCTCTCCCATTACCTTGGATGCAAATACAAATGGTTGTGCAATCTTGATAGTAGAGTAAGGATATTTGGTGATAGCTTCTTCATCATTCCTCAAACAGCTGTCATCTTTCCCTGGAAGGGTTTGGCTAACAAAACTCAATGAGTTATCTTTTAAAAGGGGATATGCACACTATAATAATGTTGATCTAGAAACCTAGGTAACCTTCAAAATCTAGGAACAGCTGGGAGGCTGTGGCAGGAAGATCACTTGAGCCCAGGAGTTCCAAGGACAGCCTGGGAAATACAGTGAGATACCATTTAAAATAATAAAATAAAATAAAATCTCAAGGTAGGGAGGGGAAGGGAGGGGACATGGGGGTAGGAAAGATGGTGGAACGAGATGGACATCGTTACCCTAAGTACATGTATGAAGACACAAATGGTGTGACTCTACTTTGTGTACAACCAGGGATATGAAAAATTGTGCTCTATATGTGTAATATGAATTGTAATGCATCCTTCTGTAATATATAACAAATTAGAATAATAAATTAAAAAATTTTTAAAAATAAGATAAAATCTCTCAGGAGGGAATCATAGATGCTTAGAGGAGAGATGGAATTACTGACACTCAAATCACACCAAGGAGCCAGCTCTGCCTTCTCAGAAGGTTTGAAGCTCTATTCCAGACAGCAATGATGCCTTCAAGAAGAATCAGTGCCAGGTTGCCTCTGGACAGGCATTGACCACCCAAGGCTTATTTATATATTGAATCCATTTAACCATTATCCCAATACTGTATCTCAGGGTGACAAGAACAAAAGAGAGCTGGAATCCTATATGACTCCCTTTCAGACTTCATATGTTGGGAAGAGATGGGGAAAGATATTAGGATTATCCTTTTGGTGATTTTAGCTAGGAAAAGATGTGAGAAGTTACACTAATGAATAGTTCACTTTAACATGTGGAAGGACAGAAGTTGTTAGAATTCTCTACTACTGCCTATCTTGCTATCTCTTTGAGACTTGAACACAGACTCAGTTTTTAAGCCTTATGTGTACAGAAAGCTTGGCATGGTGAGAGGCATGTGCTCTGCACTCAATATATGGCACATATCATTGTCACCATCATGGTCATCAGCATGAGCACCATCACTGCCATGTTATAGATGAATCATCCATAACCAGTTATGCCACTCTCCATGCCCTTCTAGCTGAAGCTCCCCTCCCATAGCCACCTGCTTGGGTGAGGTCATTTTTGATGAATAGGAAGTACCTGATATTAAAGGCTCTACCTAATGGTCTATTGGTAAAGAGTTAAGTCAATTATTTTGACTCCTTTTTGGAATTTAGATTTGAGATCCATCTGGGAAAAGATAGAGATATGGAAAGAAGTAGAGATGCCATGAGCCAGGTGACTGTGGTCCATGAAAGAGGGGCTGAAGCAACAGATACTTGGTTGCTGATGCCAAAGCTCAGGAAGCTGGCATGCCTGGAAGCTTCTGTGCCAGGTTTTGGGCTAGGGATGGTGCTAGGGTTTGGATATATCCCTCAAAAGTTTGTAGTTAAAAACTTAACCCTCAAATTCATTTGGAGGTGGGCCTTTGGAAGGGATTAGGATTTGATAATGTCATGAGATTGGGACCCTATGATGGCATTATTCTTATAAACAGGAAGAGAGACCTGATCTATCTATCACACTTGCTCTGTCTCACCACGTGATGTCTCCCACCATGTCATGTTGAGGCATGGAGGCCCTCACCAGATGCTAGTACCATGCTCTTGGATTTTCCAACTTCCATAACTGTGAACTAAATAAATCTCCATTCTTTATAAATTGGTCTATGATATTCAGGTATAACAACAGAAAACAGGCTAGGATAGATGGCATTATCACAGATTCCTTTTTCCAGATAGTAGGCTCTCTGAATCTTTGCTTCTTGTTTCTCAAGAAGCCACCAGCCCAGAGAAATGTGATTTTATCAAGTCATGGAGAAGGGCAGTGGGTTAGGATTACAAGTCCTGAACCAACTGAAATTCAACTTCTGTCTCTGTAAAAGGGGAATGATGGTGCTTTCCCCCCCCACACTTCACAGGAATAGTAAGGAAGATAATGTGTGTAATGTGTGTGTGAACCTTCTTTTAAAGCATTCAATATTCTGGGCCTCTGTATAGTCACATTATGCTCAAGCTCATTTCCCAAATTAATCATTTGAACTTGGTTGTTTTCAAAAGCAGATATTCAAAAAAGAGAGATTCATCACCATTGAACATATTTGAATATTTGCTCCTTTGGAAATAAATGTGTGGAAGGAAAGAATAAAACTGCTATTAGGAAATCAAAAATTAGAAGGATGGTTTTGCCCTCTAAGACAGGAAGTCTGCTCTTCTCTGTAGGAAGGTCACCTTCACTGGCTAGAGTTGGAAAGCCAAGGGAAATCTTAAACAAAGTTTTACTTTGAGTGAGCTGAACTGTTCTCAAGCTCTCCTAGTAACCAGGGAGAAGAAGAGAAAGTTCTAGTGCTAATAAAACTACTTTCCGATTACATGCCTGAACACTTTTTTTGCATGATTTAGTTGTTAAATATGCTGTGAGACAGAGCTGAGGTTAATCATGTATCATAATTAATCATCGTGCCATAATTAAAACAATGACAGTTCAATAACTGTCTCAGTTGTTATGGATAATTAAACCAAAAGTTACTGAACATTTCTACAAGCTGTGTTATATTTAAAATTGCAAAAACTCCCATTTTGTGTGATATTAAGGGGAAAATCTTATAGTCTTTTTCCTATTCCAATAGAAGATATTTTTCCTTTTATGAAAGTACTTTTTGCTTATTTTTTCCTCTGAAACTCAGACACAACGCGAGGTGTTTTGGTGTGTTAAATTCCATTCTATAAGTGTCTGCCACCACAGTGATTATTTTGGAGAAACCACGTGGATGATTTTGATAGTTTAGACATCCAAAAATGTCTTTGCAACTCTCAGTCATGTTATTTTGCAAGCAGAGCTCACTTATTAAGCCCACTGTTTCAGGTACTCAAGGAGGGAGGGGAAGTTGTAAAGTAGACAGTTCCTAAATCATTTCAATTTTGCTTGGAAGTCTTCAAGATCTGGCAAGTTTATGATAGGTCCCTGCCAAGGAAGTTTTTCAGTGCTACCATTTACCTGGGTTGATCAATTTGGGTTCCCTGATACACAGGTATTCAGTCAACAATGGAAAGTCAAGTGCAAAGAAAGAGTAGAAGCAGAGAGAGAGGGGGAATGAGCCAGGAGTGAATGTAG
The DNA here is from genome assembly GCF_001458135.2 of Marmota marmota marmota. Taxonomy (NCBI): domain Eukaryota; kingdom Metazoa; phylum Chordata; class Mammalia; order Rodentia; family Sciuridae; genus Marmota; species Marmota marmota. The sequence goes on from NW_026000249.1 coordinate 32,325,953, forward strand.
AATTTGGAATTTGCCTCAGATCATGTCAGAGTGCATAGCATACTCAGGAGTGTTGAATAGATGTCAAAACCACTTAAATTTAAAAACTAAACATCTCTTGTGGGGTGAGAGATATGGAAAGTTTCCCTTGCACTGGAAGTTCCATTTCTCACAGAGTTCATTTCTGTGTATGAAAGATTCTCTAACTTTGGGTGACATCCTTTCCTTGAGCAGAGCTTCTATTTGTATAGATTCTGGGTACTCTGCCAAGGTTCTGGGTGAGCCCTGATGGAATGGTCTCTCAGGAGCAGAGGTGTTGAGAGAAGTTTTTTTTTTTTTTGTAATAGCTGGGGAGGGTTCCCAGGAGAGGAGTAATGAAGAGCCACCCTGAATGTGTGGAGTTCCATATGTGGCCTTATCCATTCTCCTGCGTCTATGAGTACCTTCTGGCACAGCTCTGTGTTTTACTTCTCCAAGAGGACTGCCTGCTTCCCTTCATTCTGCTTTGTATTATTGTGTTGGCCTGGATGGGTGGATAGCCCTCACCCCAGATTTCAAAGGCAAAACACTGGTTTTCACACCAGCTTCAGGAGGCAGTATGATGAAGTAGTTACAAGCACGTCCTTTACCAATCAAGCTGCCTGGGTTCAAATCCTATCCCTGTCACTTGACAACTGAATGTCTGGGGGTAAGTTTAATTTTTCTGTGCCTCAGTTTCCTTATGTGCATTTGAAGGATAATAATTAAGGGGACCCTACGGCTCATCTTCTGAACCAGGATATTTTTGAAAGGGAAATAGGTGATTTTTAAAAAACATTTATTTTTTAGTTGTAGTTGGACACAATACCTTTATTCTGTTTATTTATTTTTATGTGGTGCTGAGGATCAAACCCAGGGCCGAGCACATGCTAGCCACAACCCCAGCCCCTGAAACAGGTGATTTTTAATAATTAAATCAGCACAGCAGGCCTACACTGGGCCCACATTAGGCAAACCTGAACAGATGGTCACCTTAATAATTGTGATCCTTACTCATGAGAGTGTTGAGAGGGTCAAATGTGTGAAGAGATGACTTTTGACACGATGATAATAAAACAATAGCTAATATTACTGCATGCTTGCTATGGGCATGGTGCTCTGTGCCTGGCCTATGTTGCCATGTTAATTTTCACTTTCATGGGGGGAGGCACTGTGACAGCCCACAGTGAGGATTCTGATTGCCAAGGAGTTGAGGAACACATTCAGGGTTATTTATATAGTGGTGGAGCCAGCATTCAAACTCAGGCCCTACTACCTCCTTACCTTGCACATGCAACATCTTTATTGGGCTTTCTCTCTCCAATACTGACAGGTAGTCCATGTCTCAAGTGCAGGAATCGGATCCTATGGACCCTACTCTTATATCTCCAGGAAACCTAAGCAGTGTCTGGATTATGGCAGATGCCATATCTCTTGGATGAGTCCTCCTCAATCTGTTTTCTCCATCAGCCTGTGTGGGTGTGGCCCTGCCCTACTTTTGCCAACAAACCTCCCTGATCCCTCTCTGGATCTTTGTCCACTTTTAAGCCCACATGTAGAAAGATCCACTCTCCTCAAGTCACTTTTTTTTTTTTTTTTTTTTTTTAGAAATACAAATTCTCAGACCCTGTCTCAAACCTGTTGAATGAGAACTTCTGGGGCTGGGGTCCAGTGATGTGTGGGTTAAGAAGCTCCCCAGGGGATTCTGATACATGCTCAAGCTTGAGAACCACTGTTTTATAGAATGAAGTTTGGATCCCCATCCCCAGCCCCAGTCCTGCCATTACAACTTTTACCCAGTGTTCTCTGACACTATAATGAATGGTCATGACATTCACTACTTCCCACAATCATACCATGTTCTCACTTCCACATCTTTGCCCTGCCTATGGAAATCTGCCAGTGACACTTTCCCAATCCTATCCTCTTCAGGTTCAGGCCTCACCTCCTCCAAGCAGCTTTCCTGGCCCTCCCATTCCTTATTTTCTTCCCTTTCCTACAATCTGTGATATACAGGCCTCATGCTGTATGCACATCAGATCTCTCCTTAGCTGTTCAGTGCCTTGTGGACAGGAACTTTGAGTAATTACATTTTAACCTCCACAGCAATTAGTAGGTAGTGGCATCTAAGAGGTCCCTAAGAAGCAAACTGTTAAACACAGACTGATTGATATGTTGCAGCATTCTTAATTGGGGTGTCTGTCCCAACCCCCAATTCCTGAGAGGCTGAGTGAGGGAGCTGCTGTTTGGTCCAGGAACCTGTAACTTCAGGTAATGTTGGAATAGCAAGGAGCATGATTAACAGAGAGATCCAGTCTTCCCAGAGGTAATGGAGCAGACTTCCAGATAGGAGTAGAGATGGGAAGCAATGTGGCTCTGGAGATGGAGGTGGACTGACGAGGTGCCTTGCAATTTCCTAGTCCCCAGGAGACCTGGATGAATGTACTTCCAGCACGATAACCTTTAAATGATCTGAGGAGGTTTCTGATCCTTGTAACTACTGAGCCCGGATTATTAGAAAATGGTTGCTTTGGAGACATGTCTTGCCATGGTTAAGTAGGGGGCCCCTCAGTGTTATACATGGTGTCTGTGTAGCAGTAGCTCTGGTCAGGGCTATTTTCCCTTGCTTTCCTGTACCTTTGCTTGTCAAACCTTTGACATCCAGAGGCTCACATGGTAGTGATCATGGCCACCTCTTCCATGGAATAACTGACATCTTGGATGCCCTGCTGGTGGAAGTGGTAGTTGTTTTTCCCCTCCCATTGGAGGCTCTGTATCTTTCCTCCCACCTCCAACTTTAACCTGTGTCTTCTTCCATTCCTGGGCCCCTGGGGCTTTGCCACTGAAGCATTTGTGGGATGCTCAAAGATTTTCACCCTGGTAGATGAAATAATCATTGTGGCAGGCAATTCAGCTGACAGTTGGGGTAGGCAGGGCAGTTGATGCAGAGTAAAACAAATTATTTCATGGCCTGTCATTTTGATTCAGGTATGCTAATGCTGGTTATAATTCTCCAATGGGCTAGTTCTTTCTATGGGCTGCTGGTTTTCCCTTTTGTTTTTCTAATCAAAAGCTAAGAAGCCAAGTGCTTCTGACAACATATCTGTGCATCCAAGCTTGCAAAACCATCCATAGGAGCTCAGCGACTTCTGCTGTGCAAAGGTCCTGGAGTCCAGGAGGCTCAGAGAGAATTTTGATTGTCAGGAAAACCCTCCTGCTAGCCTGGGAGAGAAGCTTCCAGGTTTCTTCATTCCCCTGACTCTTTTGTTGAGGTAGTACCACCTGTATTAGTCAGATTTCAATCAGAGAAGTAGAATCACCAGATCTTTTTTTTTGTGTGTGTGGTGCTGGAGGTGGAATGCAAGGCCTCACTTATGCTAAGCACATACTCTGCCACTGAACTACACCTGCAGCCCCCAACAACATTATCATTATAATTATCATCATTATTTTTCAGTGCTGGGGATTAAACCTAGGTTTTCACACATGCTAAGCATATGTTCTACCGCTGAGTTACACCCCCAGCCCAGGATGTTTAAAAAATTTGTACAGGGTTTTGACTTTATGCCAGCCTTGGTAACTAGTTAAGCAGTCTCTATAAGGCTGCTCTCCTTCTGATGCTGGAGGCTTAAAGTTCACAGGGCAGACAGCAGGAAAAGGAATGTGGAAAAAAAGTAGGGGAAGATCAAGGACAAGATTGAACCCATAAACACAAGCCAGAGTGTATAAGAACTGACTGAAACCCATGTCAGTTCTTATTGCTCCTGACCTTGATGGTGCAGTGTCCTGCTGAACATGGGCTTCACCAGTATGTAGCTAACCCTGGCCCAGGAGTCAAAAAAGTTGAAGGAGGAGCCAGGGAAAGGTAGAGTAGCTATAAACTCAGATGCTGTTTCCCATTAGCAAGGGGAGCTGGCAGTTAAGCCACAATGTGTGGGAATTATCAAAGGACCCATTGTTCCATTTTCTGCCCTCCCCAATTCCCAACAGAATCTCTCTGTGGCCCACCCAGACAGAAAGCACAGAAGAGAATTTGGGGAAATGAAGTTCAACCTGACCACGCCTTTGGCTTTCTTTACATCTTTCATTTCTTTTCTTTGACCTGACTGAGATATCTCACTGGGGTAAAACCTCTCTGAGAGTATATTTGGGGCATGGAATTTCACTGTCTTGAGAAAAGCTTGGACCAAAGAACAGACTTGGGTAGGCGGCTTCTGTGTTAGAATTGTAGGTGCAGAGATCTTTAGCAGGGAGACAGTGTAGATGAAACTCAGAGAGGAGCCAGTAATGCATTCTCTGGATACCTGAGAGGAGTTCCTGGTGGGCTAACTTTCTCTTCCTCCATCTCCCCTCCTCCCTCTCTTCTTTCTGTGCTGGGAATTGAACCCAGGACCTTGTGCACGCTCTGTGGGCACTCTGCCACTGAGCTACATCCCCAGCCCCTGTAACTTCTTTCCATTTGCCACTCCAACATCTGTTCTGCCCTGCTTTACTTCCTTTATTCCCCTGAACCCTGGGTGGCTTCACAGGTTGCTATCTGCCAGGTCTTTTCTGTGGTGACAATAAGGGTCAACAAAGATAGAAAAGCAGGCAATTTCTTGGGTGGGAGAAAGTAGCACCAGAGGCACTGGAGAGAGAGACGTCATAAAGCCCTGAATGGCATAAGCTGGATTTTTTCCCCTGAGGAGGAAGTGCTGGCAGTTCGAATTCAGGTCTGCCATTCGGCTCAATAGCCCTTTTGGACGTCTTTGCAGGGAAAAACAAAAAGTATTTGAGAACTCTTTCCCCAACCCAAATATACTTCTGCAAATGTGAACCTGAGCTGGGAAACTTGTAGAAGCTCCCCCTGAAGTTGTTGCAAGTCATTTATTCAACAAAAGTTGGTCAAAATTTATATCAAGTGTCTTATATAAAGTTAAGGAAACAAAGATAAATAAGAGAGGGGCCCTACTTCCAAGGAACTGGCCCTCTCATGAGCCAGAGTGACATAATATATGTCACCACATAGTATTTACATAGAACCAACACACACATTCTCTTTTAAATTTTAATAATCTCTAGATGATGTATAATACCCAATTAAATATAATTGCTACTTGCATGGTTGTTATGCTATATTGCTCAGGCAATAATGACAAGAAAAGATAGTTTTAGGGGAGGGTAGCAGGTGGCCAAGTAGAGAATGTGTTTGATAAAAGAAAGGTGAGAGGCAAGGAGACAGGTCACAAGGCTCTTTGAAGTAGGCTAATAATGGTGGCTTTCTACCTTGCAATGAATGAGGCAATACCGAGGATGCTGTGTAGGAGGAGCATTTGGTTAGGAGAATTCCTCATGCACAGTCAGGAGGTCCAATCAGAGGGAAATAGGTCTGTAATGGGGACTGAGAGAAGATATATATATATATATATATATATATATATATATATATATATATTTGAGAAGAACTTCGTTATGGTTTGGATGTGAGGTGTCCCCCAAAAGCTCACATGTGATATAATGCAAGAAGGTTTGGCGGAGAAATGATTGGGTTATAGCCTTAACCTAGTCAGTGAA
>NW_026000249.1:32335332-32359478 GCF_001458135.2 Marmota marmota marmota
CTTTTTTTTTTTTGTGTGTGTGTCAAGACGGGGGAAGCTTTTCACTGTCTCCTTTTCCTTCATGAGATCCATCAAGAATAATTCAGAAGTTTTTTTAGTGGACAGACTGGGTGATCTATTAGTCCTTTTTCTGTGAGTCTATGACAATGGAGGCCTGGGAATGAATATGTTAAGTTCCAAATAACCCCTTTGCCACAAATGAGAGGTGATAAGTCTCAATGGTTTTAACCCTAAACAAATTCCATTCAAAATCTTACTTGTTTCAACTCTCAGCAATTCCACGATTGGAGGGAGTAAGTGGGCTGTGGGGATACTTGCAACCATCCCATAATAGCTCTCCAGGTCTATCTCAAAACTTCTATGGGCAACAAACACAGCACAGTGACTGTGTTACAAGAGTCACTGGGAGTGAGGTCTCATGATTTCATAGTCACCATGTACCTCTGATGGGGCTCCAATCCTGAAGGCCATTCACTAGATGATGTGCTGGGAATATTGCCCCAAGTGGTCCTGGGGATGCACTTTTGGTTTCTTAGATTTCCTTTGCCCCAATAGTCATTTCATCTTTGATTCAACATTAGACGGGTGTGAAAATGATACAGCCACCAGTGACCTGTTTTTCTTTGTCAGCATCATTACAGTCATGCTGTTGTTTTAAAAAAACAAATGCAATATTTCTGAAGGGTCCTAACTTGGTAGCCTGAGAGAAATTAAAATATATATAGTATGAAAAGTAGCTGTGAATCCAATATAAAATTTTCATCTTCATTAAAACACTTTATCATAACCTGTTTTGTGCCAGAATGAGTCTAGTATGGTGTTATCTTCAGAGTGCAGAGACCTTGTCTTGTCACCCTTATGCCTTTCTAGTGCCTAGTATAGGTTCTGTAAATGCCCCTGAAGTGTTTTTGAGTTAAATTTAATTAATTTAAAAAAATTTAATTAATTTAAAAATTAATTTCCTATATTTTGATTGAATTACTAAAGTGCATTTTAGTTAATTTGTTTATTTCCCCGATTCTATTTAAAGAAATAATGGAGACATAGGAAATAAAATTTCCAACCTTCCTTGTTTAAACAAAGCTGTTGAACGCTCTACACTGCCATCTAGTGGGAGGAAAGGCTCCGGCGCCATGAAGTCCATTCCCGCAGGAGGGAGTAACAGGGTCTGTGTTTAGCACAAGGTCAAAAGCGGATCAGATCGTACTGGAGGGGATGGAAGGCGGGCACGATGGAGGATACGTGTTTTCCCCTCATTAGCCACGGACTGCCTAGGGTGGTTACCCCTTTGCGATTGGCATAATAGCGGAGGAAGCCTTCTTTGTGGTTTTGCAAACAAGCACATCATGAAAAACTCTTGAGTGGTTTTCTTGGCTGTGGTTCTATTTGTGAACTAGTAATTTAGGCTATGGGATATTCCCATCCGAACAATGCAGCTTTTAGAGGAGAAAAGTCCTGGTTTTATTAGCATAAGTGCTGCCCACATACGGACACATACCCTGCATTATTTCATCTCCTTCTTGATTCTTGGTCCTGCTGTCCTCCTTGGCAGTCCCTGATGTAGCTTACCCCATCTGCAGCTCAAGACAAAGTGCTCTTAAGACAAAGTTGCATTTGGAACCGCAGGAGGGGAGACCCAGACTCCCCCACTCAGCTGCTCATGAAGACTACTGGGCTTTTTTTTTTTTTAATCCTAGTTGACTTTATTCATAAACTGGACTGATAGTCAAAGTTCCAGGGCCCCTGAATCAGTCAGATGCTTCCTCCCTCTGATTTATTTTCATTTCTTTGATTTTTTTCTCTTCTTATCTCTGCCTTGTCAGTACTCTGAGAAAAGCTGGTTAGTTTCCTCCTCACAACAAATACCAAGACACACACACACACACACACACACATACGCACATGCAGATACACACAATTGATGGCTTTGGCCTAGATCCCTGTTGGAAAGTGGCTCTTAAGGAAATCAGAGAAAACCCACTTAAGTCAAGTGCCAACAGAATCCCAGGGGTTGTCCCGACTGGTTGGCTGAGCTGGCATTGGGCCATTTGGTGTAAGTTGAACGGTGAGGCACATCTCCCTACCATCTATCCTATAATGGTTAGTGCCTGAAACTCCCATATAAGTATAAAATACTTATACTCCAATATAAGTATAAACTGATCATGACTTCTATGACTTCCTAACCAGGAGTTAGGACTCATGTCTGATGGATTATCAGTAAAGTAAGGCAGAGCTGTTCAGACAAACCTGGGATAAATGGTTATGCAGAGATTTTTTAATATTCTAGCTGAGATAAAAACCAGAGGCTGCTTACTTGGAATACCACAGAGAAGAATTCTGAGGCCACATTTGGGCTTAGTAGGGGCTCAGTATCTGCAGGGGCTTGAATCCAGGATGCTCTATGAATACCAAAATCCACAGGCTCTCAAATTCTTCATCAAAATTATGTAGTGTTTGCATAGAACTTATAGGTTCATCCACCTGTATACTTTAAATCATTTCTAGATACATATAAGTATATGATAATGCAAATGCTATGCAAATAATTGTACTATATTGTTTAAGGAATAATGATAATGAAAATATGTGTTTAGAACAGACATGATTTTTTTCAGAATATTTTTGTTTTGTGGTTGGTTGAATTTGCATGTATGGAGCTCAGGGATATAGAGAGTCAACAGTATTAGGAAGATTTGAAATAGTCGTGGATGGACTGGTAGAAATACTGCAATATTGGCTCTCAAATGGAGAGAAATGCTATCAACTGTTAACATTTTGGCATTGATTGAATTATTTAGTTAGCTGCCTTCACGTGGCTCTAAGAGAATATAGTCACAGGATAGGCTAGTATGTTAAATGATGTTTTTTTCCTTTGCTGTTGAGCTAAAATTGACATAAAATTCATCAATTTAACCATTTTAAAATGTACAATTCAGTGGCTTTCAGTACATTCACAAGTTTGTGCAACTGTCACTACTGTATCCCAGAGCTTTTTAATCACTCTCTAAAGAAACCCTGTATCCATTAAACAGTCACTCTCAATTCTCTCCTTCTTTTAGGTACCAGTGATCACTAATCTGACTTTTTTTTTATCACTATGGATTTACCTGTTCTGGACATTTCCTAGAAATGGAATTGTGTGTGGCCTTTTGTACCTGGATCATTTTACTGAGCATGTTTTCAAGGTTCACTATGTTGCAGTATGTGTCAGTACCCCTTTCCTTTTAATGGTGGGATAATATTCCATTGTATTGATAAAAACATTTATCTATTCATCATTTGATAGACATTTGGATTGTTCCCACTTTTGGGTTATTATGGATAATGTTATTATGAGTATTCAGTTATGAGTTTTTGTTTGATCACTTGCTTTCAATTCTCTTGGGTAGATAGATGAAATTCCCCGCCAACACACACCTTTGGTGAAGACAGATCTATTCAAAACAGTCTAATGGGCGAATTTTGCTAAGAAGAAAAAAGCAAGAGTTTGGGTGTTGCCTGGATAAGAACTGGGAGTAGAAAAGACTGTAACAGAGCACTCTGGGAAGGCTGTGGAATCCTAAGGGAAAAAAGTCTGGGGAAAAAGGAGGGCAGGAGAAGGAAAAGATGGTGCCACAAAAAAAAAAAAAAAAAAAACAGATGGCGAGGGCTGTGGCTGTGGCTCAGTGGCAGAGTGCTTGCCTGGCACGTGTGAGGCACTAGGTTTGATCCTCAGTACCACACACACACACACACACACACACACACAAAAGCAAGTAAAATAACGTCATGCTATTCATCTACCACTACAAAAAAATTTTTTTTAAAAGACATGTTTAAAAAAAAACAGATGGGAAGGATCTTGAACTTGTTGAATAGATGAAGAAAGGAGTTTTTAAGAACTTATAAAATGGCTGCTGATTTTTTCTGTTTTTAATAAGGAAGGAGGAAATCTGATGGAGATAAAAAGATGCCTTAGGGGAGGGTCAAAGTAAACTAAAAATTGTTTTATAGTTTAGGTTGTCTTAACAGGGTGTTGTAAATGGATAATTTTGGGGCAGAAAGAAGGAAAACTTAAGATGGCAAAATAGGTAGAGCAAATTTTAATTAAAGAAAGGGGCTCACTTATTACAAGAATGGTGATATGCATTTTTATAGTGATGGACTTTTTCTAAAGCATTTTATATCATTATATTCATTAGGATGAATGAATGAGGCAGAGGAGGTACCATTTGTTGCCATTTGAGGAACAAAAAAAATCCAAGTGTCTAGCACAGCATCTGGTGATGGTAGGAATTCAGTCAGTATTTGTAAAATAAATGAAACAGAGTCATAGCAAGTCAAAGACTGTCAGAGCTGCCAGAGTCATGAGACCATCCACAAGTCTTCCTCCCTCCTCATTTTTTCAGAGTAGGAATGTTAGAGCAGAATGAGAAAGTCCTGGGCTTAAATCCAAGGTCCTATGGTCAGTGAATGAAGAACCCAAGTCAGTAGTCTTATCCTCTACCTCCATAACATCAACTACATTGTTTTGTGATGATTTGTACTCTTGTCTGTTTCCACCACTGAGCCATAAGCTCCTGGAGATAGAGTTTGTGTCTGATTCATCTTTGATTCCCCAAAATATAGCACAGTTGTTGAAACTTGTTGAATGGATGCACAGGAACCCAAAAGCTCTCTGTTCTTTCTTGTCTCTGCTCCTTCTCAATTCTGCCACAGGTTTTAGTGGCAGATGCAGGACTCAACCATAGGATTCCCTCTTCCTTTCTTTGCTATGAAGTATCAACATCTTGAGGAATTGTGCTCTTCAGTGTGGGACTTAGTAATATGGAAGAAGAAGAAGTGATGGGATTTTCAAGAGGTTTTTGAAATAATTCCTTGTCTACCTGTTTTGACCTTCCTGGGGACTTGTATTTGCTCCTAAGCCCATATTAGTTAAGGTGTCTCTGATTGGTATTAATTGTGGCCAGTCTGTGAATGGCATAGGTTGGGTACCCAGGCCAGTCCATAGGGCCTGTCTGCAGGGCAGAAAGAGAGGCATGGAGGGATTATATCTAGATTATTGATCATGTTATAGGCTTTGGAATCTGACCTCTGTCCTTTGATTCTGCTTCATGTTAAGTAGCCCCCATGAGGTTCTTCTACCTGAATTTCCAGTTCCTGTCTCCTATACCAACTCTATGCTGAATCCTATCACCATCCCCTTGGACTGGGGACAGCTTGACATCCTTTGGTTTGTTCTCTCCCACCCCAGTGCCAGTAAATTCATACAGTGCAGACTGCAAAAGGACCCCATTGGAAAGCTCAGTTCTATTTGTGTCAAATGATGGCCCTAATACCAGCAACCTGACTCCTCCTTATTTCAAAACAGTTTCCACAAGTATTAGTCAGGGTTCTCCAGAGAAACAGAACCAATGATGTGTGTGTGTGTGTGTGTGTGTGTGTGTGTGTGTATGAAAGTGGCTCCCATGATTATAGACACTGAAAAGTCCTAAGAGCTGAAGTTAACAAGCTAAGGACCCAGGAGAGCTGTTGGTGTAGTTTCAGTTCAAAGGCTACCAGGCTTGAGGCCCAGGAAGAGCCTATGTTTTAGTTCAAATCTGCAGGCAGGAGAAAAACAATGTCCCTGTTTAAATGCAGTCAGTTAGGCAGTAGGGATTCCCACTTATTTGGGAGAGGGCCAGCCATTTTGTCCTATCTGGCTTCAGAAGAGGCCCACCCATATTAGGGAGGACAACCTACAGCCTGTTTTATCCAGTCTGCTGATTCCAATGCAGATCCCATCCCAAAACACCTTCACAGAAATGCTCAGAACACTGTTTGACTGAATATCTGGGCATCCCATATCCCAATCAAGTTAACACATAAAATTAAGCATTATGCCACAAAACTTAAGAGCAAAGCCAGGTGGTTTTATTACATGGATGAAATATCCAGGAGCCAGTGAATATTCTTTGCTCCTTGTCCTTCATCTTGAAAAAGGCAAAGAAGGATCTGCTAGTTCTCAGAATTCACCCAGGTAGTCTTAGGTGGCCATGTAAAAAACTTAGTGGCCCAGGGAGAGTGGGAAGCATTCTTAGCATCGCCATGAGAAGGTCAGTTCAAGTCCTCCAGCCTTGTGACCCATTTTAAATCCTCCAGCCTTGTGATGGCAGGGAGGTTGGAGTGAGCCTCTTCTTTCCATCTTTGATGGAGGTAAGCCACTTCTCAATCCTTGGAGGTGGCATCTTCTGCCCAAAGGGGGCTCAGCTTGTTGTGTGTGAAGGTCCATGGGTATGTCAGTTTGAACAAAGAAGGATGATACTTAAGGTGATAGTGCAGGAAGGAACCAATATAGGACATGATGGCACCAGCAACATGTTGAAGTTCGCAGGGCAGCATACTTGTGGGAGTGGGTGGGGATCTCTCAAAGGGGAAAAGGGTGTTGCATTATCAGAATTTGCTCCTGTGATGATAGAGGTTTGCTTCTTCTTTACAAGAAGAAATACAAGAGGAGGTTGGTTTTCAAAATGCACTCTCTGATTGTGAAAGATGAGACATGCAGGAGCTTCTACAGGTGAATGCTCATCTAGCCTGGGGGATGCTGGAGGCTCTCAGAGGATAGTTGCAGGTGAGTTAAACCCTGCTGGAGGGGGAGAGGTGGTGCTATAGTTTGGATCTGGAATGTCCCAAAGGCTTATGTGTTGAATATTTGATCCCTAGCTGATAGTGTTATTGGAGGTGGACCTTAGGTAGAAAAGGTGGGTGATTTGGGGTGTGCTCTGGAAGGGAATGTCTTGTCCCTGTCCCATCCTTTTACCTCTCTCTTTTTCTCTCTCTCCCTCCTGCCTTCCTAGCCACCATGAAGTGAGCCCATCTGCTCTGTCACATGCTCCTCACCATGACATTTTGCCTCACCCTGGACCCATAGTGATGGGGTCAAGTAACTATGGACTGAAACCTCTGAAATAATGAACCCAAATAAATCTTTCATCATTTAAGCTGTTTTTCTCACGGTGATGGAAAGCTGATAAGAGTCATCCTGTCAGATGTTTAGACCAGAGGTGGCAGCTAGGAACTGTTTCTCAAATAATCACTGAAGGCCATTTCAAAGAGAATGGTGCATGACAATGGGATAAGAGACTTACAAGTAAATCATGTTTTGTATCTGTCTTGTCACAAGCCAGGAACAGGGTTTTGTTGCACTTTACAAAGATCACAACTTTTCCTTTTTTTTTCAGGCTGAGATGTGAGGTGGGAATGGATTTCGCTTTTTCTCTGCCTCAGTTTCCCCAACCCATCCTGTCCATGGTCTACACACTCACCTGCACCAAGTCTGGTGTGAGGCGCTTGGCTTGCAGCCATTTCTGGAATCTCCCTGTTTTCCTCAAGACACGCTCAATGCTGCAGGTCTTTGGAGCTGATGCTGACACACAGATTCTCCTGTCTGAGATCTCATTTTGGTATTTGCTGGCCAGCCTCAAGATCTCCACAGGGCGCCAGGTTTTGGAATCATCTGAGTAATTTGCAGAGTAAGAAGGCAAGTCACCAGGAGGCAGTCCAAGGTGGGAAGCCCGCATGTTGTCAAACCTGTCAGAAGAATAGTCTTTTTAGGATTGGCCTGTGAACTAGAGGCTAGTGGAACCAAAGACAGAGAGACTGGGGACAACAGCCTGTCTGATCCATTTCTCTTCCTTAGATTAAGTGTTCCAAATTCTTTCAATGAGAAGACTACTTCTATTTCCTCAAACTTAGGGAAGCGTATATGTTATTGTCAGTAAAAGGTTAGGAAGGTATGGGTCAGACAGAATATCTTCCTCAATTCACTGGTACAATAACTAGCTATGGTCCTCTGAAGATCTAATCCATGTAAAGATAGTAGTTTTACATGTGCTAACACTTTTGATATTCCTCACACTCCATCCCCACTTTATAGATGCAGAAACTGAGGGTCATGGAGTTTAAGTATTTTTGTTGAAGGTAGACAATATGTTGCCAAGCCGTGATGCAAACTCTGGGCTATTCATCAGCAAACTATTATGCTTACCCCTCCCCATACTCATTGCTCAATACACCACCCTCTGACCAGTGCCTGGGTCTTGGAACGATAGTTCTTGAAGAGGTTCTTGGGTCTGCTCTAGGGAAACCACTGATCCTCCATATCCAACCCCAAGGAGCTCATCAATTTTGCTTTTTTCCCCATGGGTTTAAGTAATTAGCACCAACCAAGACTTAGGCAACTTTGGCTACTAAATATTAGGTCACCAAATTGGAAGCTATTAGGCCTCCAGGAGGTATGAAATTATGCAATGGTATGGTCATTCTTTAATCCTCCTCAGGGGAGAGGCACAGGCTTATTATCATCTACTGATTTCCTAGGCCCAACATTTACCCTTTTCTCCATAATCATTTCTCCAGCTGTGTGCTGACATTTCCATCAGGGAAGAATGTTAAATCTCCTTTTGATTTATGTATGAAAAATCACTCAGAAAAAGTTTACCTTCATTATTATTAATAACTGAGGGTCATACTTCAAGTGAAAAGCAGGTTATGTATTATGTATTTAACTTAAATGAAAATCTTTAAATTCTTATTATTGGGCATTATTGGATATCCCTATGATAATGAGTTTTAGATAATGTATTTTGGAAGAATTGGCATTTCAGTGAACCCCAAACCCTAGATTATTTTATTTTCTCACTTATATGATGCAGCATTATCCTAAGAGACTACTGTTTTGATGGTGAAGAAAGCCAAACAAAAACTCCCAAAGGCAAGGAAGTCAGGAGATTTGTCCAGGGAGCTGGAGAGCCCAGGACTCTGTGTCCCTGAGGATTACAGTTGAGCTGTAGGCCTCTCTCATTTGGAATGGTGCTCCAACAGAACGTGTCAGTAATGCAACAATGCAAATTGCAGTGGAAGTAGACATCAATAATTCTATTCAAGCTGAGCATGGTGGTACACTCCTGTAATCCCAGTGGCTCAAGTGGCTGAGGCAAGTGGGTTGCAAGTTCAAAGCCAACCTCAGTCAGGATATGTAAAGAACTCAAAAAACTTAACACCAAAAAACCAAACAACCCAATCAATAAATGGGCCAAGCAGCTGAACAGACACTTTTCAGAAGAAGATATACAAATATATGAAAAATATATGAAAAAATGTTCAATATCTCTAGTAATACAGAAATGCAAATCAAAACTACTCTAAGATTTCATCTCACTCCAGTCATAATGGCAGTTATCAAGAATACAGACAACCATAAGTGTTAGAGAGGATGTGAGGGAAAAGACACACTCATACATTGCTGGTGGGACTGCAAATTGGTGCAGCCAATCTGGAAAGCATATGGAGATTCCTTGGAAAACTGGGAATGGAACCACCATTTGACCCAGGTATCCCACTCTTTGGTCTATACCCAAAGGACTTAAAATCATCATACCACAGTGATGCAGCCACATCAATGTTTATAGCAGCTCAATTCACAATAGCCAAACTGTGGAACCAACCTAGATGCCCTTCAGTAGATGAATGAAAAAAGAAACTGTGGTATATATACACAATGGAATATTACTCAGCATTAAAAGAGGATAAAATTATGGCATTTGCAGGTAAATGGTTGGAATTAGAGAATATCATGCTAAGTGAAGTAAGTCCATCCTCTAAAACCAAAGGCGGAATGTTTTCTCTGATAAGTGGATGCTAGTCCATAATGGGGGGGGGCATGGGATGAGTAGTGGAATTTTGGATTGGCCAAAGGGGAGGGAACAGGCATGAAGATAGA
This sequence comes from Marmota marmota marmota, assembly GCF_001458135.2. NCBI lineage: Eukaryota > Metazoa > Chordata > Mammalia > Rodentia > Sciuridae > Marmota > Marmota marmota. Next base: position 32,345,075 of record NW_026000249.1, read on the forward strand.
AAAGAAGGTGGAATCAGACGGACATCATTACCCTAGGTATGTGTATGATTGCATGAATGGTGTAACCCTACTTTGTGTACAACCAGAGAAGTGAAAAACTGTGCTCCCTTTGTGTACAATGAATAAAAAAAAAAGCCAACCTCAGCAACTTAGTGAGGTCCTAAACAACTTAGTGAGATTCTGACTCTAAATAAAAAATAAATAAATAAAAGGGGTTCGGGATATGGCTCAGTGTTTAGGCACACCTGGGTTCAATTTCTAGTACCAAAAAAATCTATTCAAGAGCATTACCACAAAGATATTTTGAAAAGACAAAACATTGTAAACTTGTAATGAGTTGATTTTACTGGAAGGTTCAGGACAACCTTGGGAAATGATCATCCCCTCCAGGAGAATCAGGGCCCAGAGGCAGGGCTATTGGCCTGTTTCCTGCTGCTTTTCTTGTTTGAAACTTGCAAAAGTCCTGGGACTAAGGATTTACAATTCAGTGGCTCTTTTAGATAATGTTGACATATCCGAGGAAAAACCTAAATAAGCCCTCTATTTTCACTTGCTTAGTTGACTTAAAAAAATCACTGGTTTTGGAGGTCACACAGCTGGGCAATGCATTCTTAGTATCTCACTAGCTTTGTTGTAGATAACATCTCTGACATGTGGCTTATGATGATAACAGTTACCTAGGTTACTTTTCAGGGATATGAAGGCCACTTCTGCTGAAAACATTGACTCTTCACTTGGCCCTGCAGACATCAAATGGGTAACTGGAATGGGAGGAAAAGGCTTGGCAACTCTGCCTTCATATTGTGTCTATCTTCTTTGCTGCCTTAACCTTGGGTCGGATTCTACTCAGATGTGTTGATGACTTGAGAAATATTTTGTCCAGAACTATAATCCAGGGTTAACCTAGCCTGGACTTGCTTAGTCTCCCTTCAAGGCTAAAGATACCTAACAATCTCCATGACCAGAAACACCAGATCATGAAAGGAATGAAAAAAGGAGGCAGTCCAGTTTCTGGAAGATTTCTGCCTATTCCCAGAAAGAACATGACTATTCCTCCCCTTTATTAATCTCTCTCCCTCCCTCATTATTCTCATTCTATATTTATAACCCTTCAATTCCCTGGAGTTGAGAAGATGTTTTGTGAGCAGAGCTCCCTCTTCTCCATCTTTTGACCAGCAAATAAGGCTCTTTCTTCTCTTGACACTCTGTCTCTTGAGTCATTGACTTTATTAAGCAGCAACAGAATTGGACTTTTTCAGTCACAATAATAGTAACACACCCTTATGAGACACAAGCATCCCAGTGGCAGAGGGAGGCAGATCTCAGGGCTCCTGTTCATCCAGTTGGGTGATTTCCTGCCTGCCCTGTGGGACTAGATCACCTTCAATAAATGCCTGTGCAAGGTCAGCAATGGCTCAGGTCACTCGGTGAGGATGAAGTGAGACAAACTAACAGGTTCCCAGGCCTCACTTCTCCCTTATTCAAAATAGTAATACATTTATTGCATCAAGTGAGAAAAATGTATATTCTTACAATATTGAGCACCTACTTTATTGAATAGAAGAACTCAAGTGAGAAAACAGGTCTTTCTTTTTGGTCACTACAATATTAATATCCTGGAATTTGGAAAACCTCAAAACTGTGACAGCTTTCCAATCTTCCCTCTGCAATGAGATCATGGGCATGATTGAGGTGGCTTGCCAGGTTCCTCGTTGTGTTAAAAGTTTGACAAGCAGGATCATAGCTTCTCAGAGCTGGAAGGAAGCAGAAAGGTCAATCTCTCAAGCTTCTCCACATGGAGAAGAGGATGGGTGTGTAGGGGAAGGAGATGGCATTGGAATTAGAATGAGATGCCCTCTTCCTTCATATGTAGACATGCCTTTCTAAACATTTCTTGCCTCTTTTCTCTCTTCTTCATCCTACAGCTTTTCACCACACATTTAAACCATCCAGCATCTTCCCAAAACTCTCAGGATAGTCATAGTATAGTTGATAATTCTCTTTTTAGTCCTATTATCTATTGTTTCCTTTACAGGCTTGCTTTGATCTTATCAAACAATGGCAACCCTTGGGAAAACCACATTCTTTTTTAAAAAATATATTTTAGCTTTAGATGAAAACAATAATTTTATTTAATTAATTAATTTATTTATATGTGGTGCTGAGAATGGAACCCAGTGCCTCATACATGATAGGCAAGTGCTCTACCACTGAGCCACAACACCAGTCCAAGCACATTCTTTTGGGCCTTCTAAATCTTTCTAAACTACTGCCACTAAAAGTACCCACCCTCATACACAGTACTGATCAACTTGATCCTGATAGATCCTCCTCGTTGATGGAATCACTCAGGGGTTCACATAATCGTATTTTCAGTAGGAAATGTATGCCAACTAGGCTTACTCAATTTCCTAGCTTTCCTCAACTTTTAAGTCAGGAGGTAAAAGTCAACATGGAATGCATGAGAAAATGGGTATAGGAAACATTCAAACTTTCAAAGATTGATGGTTCAGTATATGAATCCTCTCATTTGTCACTAGAATTTTTGCCAAATATAAATGAAACAAGGAAAGGTGTTATTCAACTACCAGTCATAGGTCTTCAGCATACCTAGCTGAATTTGGAAGCCCATCTATCATTTGATCATCTTCCAGTCCTTCGTGAGGAGCAGGGCTACAATGCTCATGCTGGTCTAGCTAGAACATTGCAGCCAAATATCTGAGAGTTTGGGATGGGTTTTCTCTTGAGGTTATGGTAATCATTTTTTTAAAATGGAGAAATGTTTGGAGATCAACAAGATTAAAACGAACAAACATATCATTAGAAAGAAAGGCAAAGAGGAGGCTGAGAATGTAGTTCAGTGGTAGAGCTTGTGCTTAGCATGTGCAAGGCCCTGGCTTTGATTCCCAGTGTAAGAGAATGAAAGAGAGATTGCAAGAGACAGGCAAAGGGTATGAATTTATAGATAATTTAGCAAAGAAGAAACACAAATGGTCAATAAACCTGAAGAAAAATCTCAACTCAGAAGAAATGAAAACAAAAATAAATAGTGCTGGCCACAGTGGTACATGTCTGTAATCCCAGCAGCTCAGGAGCCTGAGGCGAGTTCAAAGCCAGCCTCAGCAACTTAGCAAGGTCCTAAGCAACTCAGAGAGACCCTGTCTCTAAATAAAATATAGCAAGGGCTGGGGATGTGGCTCAGTGGTTAAGTGCCCCTGGGTTCAATCTTTGGTACAAAAAAAAAAAGTAATATTAAATACTTGTGAGTGTGTAAGAAATGGGCTCTTTATGTAGAAGTCTCCATTTATGTATATACACACATAAATACATATGCCATTTGTATAATACAATAATAATATAATATATTAAATAATCTATAGTATATTAATATACTGTATTTTATATTACATATTATACATAATATATATCTCCTAAAAATTTACCAAATTTTTTGATCCAGAAATCCTACTTTTAAGAGTTTTTCACATGGAATGAATTGAGAATGCACACACAATTTCACCACAGGAATGTTCAATGTAACAATGCATATAATACTGAAAATTAAAAAATCCTAGTTGTCTCATGATAGTGAATTAGCTAAGTAAATTATAGTTAGTTGATGTAATTAACTATTGTAAAACCATTAGAAGTCAAAATTGTGAAGGAAAATATTTAATCATGTAGAAAGGTGTTTCTCATACATGGTTAAATAAAAGTTCCCTCAAAGAGTTATACATAACATGATCATAGTTTTGTTGCAAACATTTCCTGATTCATACTTAGAAAAAGGTACTGATATACAACAAACTTTTTACTCTAAGGGGCCATCTCTTGAGAGAGGAATTATATGTGATTTTTATTTTGTATTTTCCTTAATCAATAGTTACAATAAATATTCTAAAGTAAACAGATGCTACTTTTACAACCAGAAAAAAAATTTACAATGTAGAGAGGAGGACTATAAACAAATTCACATTCTCAGATCCACTCACTTCCTTTTTTCTGCCTCACTGAGGTTGAAGTATGGAGAACTATAACCCCAAACCTGCCCTGTCTGATGTTTTCCTGCATGTATCTGCACACTTCCCTTTTAGGAGCACATGGAAAATGAATTCTAAGGGAGGTGAAGTAATATCCTGAACTCTATGAACACAAACCCATTTAGGAACATGCCTTCTGAATTAGGCTAGTACTTGCCTGGTGAGAAAATCTCATTTATTGTCACTTGATGAATAAGGAGGATGGGAACCTAGAGCTCATCTTAAGTTGAATCCCTTAATTTTATACTCTCTTCTATCTTAGAATATATCCATATTCTCATTGCCCTTTTTCTCCAAAGAATCAGCACCATTTCACCCGAATTCTTGTTCTTTTTCATCCCATTTCCTACATAGAAAACCTTGAGCTTATGTTCAGTATCTCCATCTTTATTTCACATGGAGTTGGTTAAAATATGACTCTAGCTGAATTGACTCATATTTCTCAAACTGCCCTCATATGTCTTGATGACTTCTCTTTTGGACTATGTGAACTCGTCTCAGAGCTCCTGCCAGTAACCCCAGTCTATCCTACATGCTGCTTTCCATGAGATCTTCCCCAAACACAAATCTCATTTTCCCTTCACTAGTGCCAGCTACAGAGTTGCCCCAGTTGTGGCTCTTTCAATTTTCAATATTTGAACATGTCTTAAAAAAAGGTTTAATAGGAAACCTTCACATGAACTTCCTAAAATATCTGTGGTCTCTCAAAAGAAGTCAAATATTTTTGATCAGTAGTTTTTCATTATATCTGTTTAGTGATTTAATTGATTAATCAAATATGTTTTTGGTTAATACAGGTTGGTAATAAAATTATTGTTTATGCCTTTAGTTTGGTCACTGAATCTTATGAGTATAAAGTAGGGCCTTGGGGGAGGGTAGAGGAAAAGGGGTATATTTCAAGGGTCTTTGGTACTGAAAAGGTTGGGAACCACTAACCCCCAGGTTAAAGTTTCAGTTCCTTTGTATGTCATTCAAGTCCCGTGCCCCATCCAACCTCCTGTCTGCCAAACCTCCATATAGGTTTTGTGCTCCAAAGAAGGTTCTTAAGAACCTCTAACCCCTTCCCACCTTCTGGTCCTCTTCTTGATCTGCTTCTTCTGCCTTCTGCCTTTCCCCTCCCAGGAAATTTCAGCTCAGTTTTAAAGATGTTGCTCAAAATCCCCCACCCCCAGAACTACTTTCACAGTCTCCATTTTGAATTAACGTCCCCTCCCTGAACCTCCTGGAGGACTCCTGAAAGTTCTCTATACTGGCCTGCATCATACCACATCTTATAATTATCTGTAACATGGCTCCCTTTTCCTGACCCAATAGAGTGCAGGGACCACTTATAGTGGCAGTTACCATAGCACCTGCTAGATCTTGCTTTGGTACCTGGGCACTGACTGTGTTAATAGGCTCAAATTCCAGATACCATTCTTTGGTGAGAGCCAAAAATGTATCACACACACACAAAAAAAACCAATTTTACTCTCATCAAGACAACACCTCAAAAGAGGAAACTGGCTCTAAAACTTTGGAACAAATTGTCCAGGCTTGAATCCCAGATCTGCCACTTATTAGATGGTACCCTTGAGCAAGTCACTTAATCTTGCTGTCTCAGTTCACTATCTGAACAATGGGTGCAAATCACTAACATCCAGGGTGGTTTAAAATGTCTGCCACATAGTAGGTTTTCTATGAATTTTATTCCCCCCACTATGAGAAATAAATTTGTTGAACTCAATAGCCCCAGGCTATTCCATTCATAGAAAAGGGAACTTTAAGCTTTTAATTTAAAAGGAACTTTTGGGATGAGCATTCCTGGCTGCTATTTGGCTTCAGCCCTTGCTCTCCTACCCATCTCAACTTCGAACAATCACCACTATCATTAAATGGCTTGATTTTAGCTCCCACCCATAAATCACATCCCAGTTCATATTCAACAAAGTCCTGGCCATCTTTACATGAAGGGAACAGAATTTTTCCCCTTAGAGTTATTTGGTTGAGATTCTGACCTTATTTCTTCTTTAAAGAACTTCTTGCAAATAGATGTTCCGATGCAGGCATTGCATTTATCAAGACCGAGGAATGTCCTTCCCAAATTGTAGCTGGTTCGGACTCGGGGCACCGGAGAAGGAGGGAGAGAAGCTGGTGAGGAGAAAGAATAGCTCAGGGCTGAGATCCACAAGAGCAGCAGGGCCAGCCAGCCCAGACGGAGAGCGGCAGCCTCGGGCCCTGGCCGGAGTTCCATCCTGGGCTCTGGGCTGTGCCTGCAGCCTCAGCTGCCCACTCTGGGCTGTACAGAGGCAAGGCTTGGCCAGAGAGGAAGCTGTCAGAGGCAGCTGGTTTCAGGGTGCTGACCCCATCCTGGCCTCCCAGGTTTGTGTTTGAGGATGCTGAGGAGCATGGGGCTAATGAGGCTGGGGAGAGGGTGAGGAAGTCCATGGAGGATGCTGATAACATGTTTCCAGAGCTACTCTTCCTCTGCCTGTGGTGGCTGCCTCAGCCTAGGGAGGGGCTCACTGGCAGATTTCGGGAAGGACAATGGTCACAGTTTCCCCGTGTGGTCCTTTCGACAAACACAGGATATCCCAGCTGGGCAGGAAAGGTTAATGCAGGATGTCTGTCCGACCTAGGTTCCACCTGGGAGTTTCAAAGAATCCTGATGGCCCCCGCCCTCTACTGCTTTAAATCTGGTTACATCTGCCCCTAAGGATTACACACACACACACACACACACACACACACACACACATCAATTTTTGTTCTCTTCTGTACAGGACAATCTGTCCTTTCCTTTAACCAGTCATATTTTCCCTACCTTTACTATATTTAGCTGTGAAATAACTAGAGGTTAATTTGCTGGCCATAAAGTGGCACTTTTAAACTGATAGGAAAGGTCAAGGCTTTTTGCTGCTTAGGAAATGGAAAAACCTTAGCTTAGTCCATTTTCTCTTGCTGACGTAAGAATAATAGTGGGGAATAGAATCTCATGGCCTCTATAGGCTGATGAGGGAAGTGTCAGAAAGAGCCCCCTGCCTACACCCACCTGCGCTGGTCCCTCTTCCCGAAGCCTGAAAGCCCCTCTTTACTTTGCCACCCTGCCTCACTTCTCAGCACCTGGCCTGACTTGGGAAGATTGAACTGCCCTGGGATTGCCTTCCTCTGGATACCAAGATAAGGTTCACAGCATGGAGTAGATGAGAGAGCTAATTTGGAACCAGAGTGAGCCTACAAGCACTAAATTAGGGAAGGTAGGTTGCCTGACCTCCTGCTAGGGGTTGCAGCTTGATTACCTGGTCAGTTTAAGAACATAAGAGAGTGCACAGAAAGATGGGGCCCAGAAAGGTGAAAAGGGAGGTGACAGGGGATGAGAATGGCCTCAAGAGAAGTGATGAGATTTTCTAAACATCAGTGGGAAGAACAGGATAAAAGCAGTTCTCTGTGATTAAAAATATGCTTATTAGCCATCTGTGTACCCTCTTTGGCAAAATGTCTGGTCAGATTATTATTATTATTTCTGTGTGTTGCTAGGGATTGAACGCAGGACTTCATCCTACATGCTAGGCAAGTGCTCCTCTCCTGAGCCACAGCCTCAGTTCACATTTATTTTTTTATTGTTGATTTTTGAGATTTTAATATATATTCTAGATCTTGTTTTGTTGGATACATAGTGCTATAGTTTGGATCTGAAAGGCCCATGTGTTAAAAGCTTGATCCCCAGTTTTTAGCACTATTGGATAATGATGGAAAACTTAAGAGGTAAGGCTTTAGAGGGAGATTTTAGGTCATTGGAGTTGAGCCCTTGAAGGAGATTGTGGGATGGTGGGTTTCTTCCTCTTCCTCTCTCTTTTGCTTCCGCACTCTGAAGTTTTGATCCACCATGTGCTCCCTGCCATGATGTGCTGCCTCGTCACAGGCCCCAAAGCATGGGGCCAATTGACCATGGGCTGAAACCTCCAAAACTTTAAGCCCAAAGAAACCTTTTCTCTTTATAAGATTATTTTCTCAGGTATTTGCTACAGCAACAAAAAGTTCACACACATATGTAGCTTGCACATATTTTCTCCTAGGCAGTAACTAGTCTCATTCTCTTGAATTTTTAGCAGAGAAAAAGTTATGAATTGCATTCAGCAATTCATTGATCAAAGTAGAACCAGATCTCAGATGTCTAGGACTTTTCCAGGAAGGACCAAAGGGAACTTTGATAAAGTGTTTGCAAGAGAAAAGGAAAAAACCAATTTTGCTTAGTTACAGTGGCAAGTTGCTTGTTATAGGTTAGTTTGTGGTTTCTGATTAATACAGATTCTAATTTCAATTCACTGTTTACGTTGAGCTTTGGTTTGTTCATGTAGAAAGTTAAAGTGCCAGAGCTACCACAGTCTAATGTCCTTCCAATTATATATTTTTTAAACGATATAAGAACTAGGGCTAGCTCTATGCCCTGAGGATGTTTCTTCAATAGTTTCTTATAAAAGCTTAATGATTTTATATTTTACATTTAAATCTATGATGAATTGGAGTTAATTTTTGTATGAGGTTAGGTCAAAGTTCATTTCTTGCTTCAGCACCATTTTTTTAAAACCCTATTCTTCCTCCATTGATATTGCTTTTGTACCTCTGTCAAAAATCAGTTGTCTGTACTTGTGTGTGGCTATGTCTGGGTTCTCATTGATCTATGTATCTATTCCTCTGTCAACACCATAGTCTTAATTATCATACCTATCTTTTCTTTTTTTATTTGTTCTTTTCAGATATATACAACATTAGAGTGTATTTTCACATGGAAATATAACTTTTCCTAATTAGGATCCCATTCTTTAGGTAGTACATGATGTGGAGTTTCACTGGTCATGTATTCATATATGAACATAAGAAAGTACTGTCCAATTCATTCTACTGTCTTTCCTATTCCCATCCCCCTCCCTTACCTTCATTCCCCTTTGTCTAATCCAATGATCTTCTATTATTCCCTCCCCCACTTATTATATGTTAGCATCCACATATCAGAGGAAATATTCAGCCTTTGTTTTTTTGGGATTGGCTTATTTCGTTTAGCATGACAGTCTCTAGTTCCATCCATTCACCAGCAAATGCCATAATTTCACTCTTCTTTATGGCCGAGTAACATTTCATTGTGTGTATATACCACATCTTCTTTATCCCTTAATTTATTGAAGGACACCTCAGGTGGTTCCATAACTTAGCTATTGGGAATTGAGCTTCAATAAACACTGATGTGGCTTCATCACTATAGTATGCTGATTTTAAGTCCTTTGGGTATAAACGAGGCGTGGGATAACTGGGTCATATGGTGGTTCCATTCCAAGTTTTTTGAGGAATCTGCATACTGCTTTCCAAATCAGCTGCTCCAATTTGCAGTCCCACCAGCAATGTATGAGTGTGTCTTTTCCCCCCACACCCTTGCCAACATTTACTGTTGCTTGTATTCTTGATAATTGCCATTCTGACTGGAGTAAGATGGAATCTCAGTATAGTTTTAATTTGCATTTCTCTAATTGCTAGAGATGTTGTACATTTTTTTCATATACTTGTTGACTGATTGTATTTCTTCTTCTATGAAGTGTCTGTTCTGTTCCTTAGCCCATTTATTGATTAGGTTACTTGGATTTTTGGTGTTAAGCATTTTGAGCTCTTTATATACCCTGAAGATTAATGCTCTATCTGAGGTGCAGTTGGCAAAGATTTTCTCCCATTCTGTAGGCTCTCTCTTTACATTTTTGATTGTTTCCTTTGCTGTGAAGAACATTTTTAGTTTGATACCATCCCATTTATTAATTTTTAAAAAAATTTTTAAAACTTTTTAGTTGTTGATGGACCTTTGTTTTTTTAGAAAAATTATTTATATGTGGTGCTAATAATCAAACCCAGTGCCTCACACATGCTAGGCAAGTGCTCTACCACTGAGCCACAACCCCATGCCAGGCTTCATGTATTGATTCTTGATTTAACTTCTTACACTTTTGGAATCTTGTTGAGGAATTTGGTTCCTAAGCTGACATGATGGAGATTTGGGCCTTTTTTTTTTTTCTTCAAGTTTCACAGGGTCTCTAGTCTAATGACTAAATCCTTGATCCACTTTGAATTGAGTTTTCTGCTGAGTGAGAGATAGGGGTTAAATTTCATTCTACTATGTATGGATTTCCAGTATTCCCAGCACCACTTGTTGAAGAGACTATCTTTTCTCCAATGTATGTTTATGGTGCCTTTGTCTAGTATGAGGTAACTGTATTTATGTAGGTTTGTCTCCATGTCTTCTATTCTGTACCGTTGGTCTTCATTTCTGTTTTTGTACCAATACCATGCTGCTTTTGTTACTATGGCTCTGTAGTATAATTTAAGGTCTGGTATTGTGATGCCTCCTGTTTCTCTTTTCTTGCTAAGGGTTGCTTTGGCTATTCTGGGCCTTTTATTTTTTGAAATTCATTTTATGACTGCTTTTTCTATTTTTATGAAGAATGTCATTGGAATTTTAATAGGAATTGCATTAAATCTGTATAATCTGTAGAGCACTTTTGGTAGTATAGTATACCTATATTAATAAATCTTGAAACTGAATAGAGTGATTGTTCCCATTTTCTTTTTCAAAATTGTTAGTTTTTTTAGTTCATTTGAATTTCTATATACATTTTAGAATAATCTTGTCTACATCTACATAAAAACTTCAATACATTTTGATAGGAATTGTATATTGTATATAAATTTTGAAGAGAATTGACCTCTGTTGTGGTTTTAATGTGAGGCATCCCTCAAAAGCTCATGTGTGAGATAATGCAAGAAGGTTTAGAGGAGAAATGATTGGGTTATGAGAGCTTTAACACAATCAGTGAATTAATCACCTGATGGGATTGAGTGGTAATTTAAGGTAGGTGGGATGTGGCTATAAGAGGTAGGGGCACTGGGGGTGTGGCTTTGGGGGCATATATTTGTATATGGTGAGTGGAGTCTCTCTCTCTCTGCTTCCTGATCATCTTGTGAGCTACTTCCCTCTGCCATACTCTTCTATCATGATGTCCTGCCTCACCTGGAGCCTCAAGGAATGGAGCCAGCTATCTATGGATTGAGACCTCTGAAATTGTGAGCACCCAAATAAACTTTTCCTCCTCTACAATTGTTCTGCTCAGGTCTTTTAGTCACAGTGGCAAAAAAGCCTCTTTAGTAGGCCTCTTTAATTGTTTAGTCAAAACAACCTCTTTAGTATGTTGAGTCTTGAAATTCATAAAGTGTCTCTCCACTTAGGTTGTCTTTGATTTTTTTTAAGTGGGGGGACCAGGTGCTTAACAACTGAACCACATCCTCAGCCCTTTAAATTTTTTTTTTTTTTTAAATTTTGAGATAGGTCTTGCCAAGTTGTTTATGGCCTGGCTAAGCTTCTGAGGCTGGTCTTGAACTTCCAATCCTGCTGCCTTAGCCTTGCTGCCACCAATTTTTTTTAGATAAATGTTTTGTGGATTTCAGCATTCTAGTCTTATAAATGATATTGTATTTGCAAAAATGCATTTAAATTGAGAAATAAAAATTGAATATATTTATTGGGTACCACACAATGATTTGAAATATGTATACATTGTGAAATGGCTAAATTAAGCTAATTAATATGTGAATACTCATGTTTTGGGGATGAAAACACTTCAAGTCTACTCTCTTAGCTATTTTTCAAGAGTACAATACATTGTTATTAACTATAATCATCATGCTGTACAATAGATCTCTTGAACTCATTCCTGCTAACTAACTGAAAATCTGTATTATTTGACCAATATCTCTCCAACCCCCCACACCTCTGGTAACTGCCATTCTACTTTCTGCTTAAATAAGTTAAACTTTTTTAGATTCACGTATAAGTGAGGTTTTTTTAACCTTCATTTTATTTATTTATTTTTACACGGTGCTGAGGATCGAACCCAGTGCCTCACACATGCTAGACAAGCACTCTACCACTGAGCCACAATCCTAGCCCCCATAAGTGAGATCTTGCAGTATTTGTATTTCTGTGCCTGGATTACTTAACTTAGCAAAATATCCATATTGTCACAAATGTTGTCAGCCTTTTAATGGTTGAGTAGTATTCTATTGTATGTGTGAATGTCTCTGTCTATCTGACATTTATCTATCTCACATTTTCTTTATCTAATATTCAGTCGACCTATACTTGTTTTCATATTTTGGCTATAGTGAATACTGCTGCAATAAACATGGGGATGCAGATGCCTCTTTGATGTACTGAAATCCTTACCTTTAGACATTTACCCAGAAGTGGGTTTGCTGGATCATATGGTAGTTATTTTTCATTTTTTTTTTAGCTTGAGGAACCCCATGCTGTTTTTGTAAATTTTTATTTATGTATGACAGCAGAATGCACTGCAATTCTTATTACATATATAGAGCACAATTTTCGTATCTCTGGTTGTATATGTAATATATTAAATTTTTTGAGTTCTTTATATATCCTGGAGATTAATGCTCTATCTGATGTGTACATGGTAAAGATTTTTTCCTTTCTGTAGGCTCTCTCTTCACATTATTGATTGTCTCCTTTGCTGAAAAGAGGCTATTTAGTTTGAAACCATCCCATTTATTGATTATTGATTTTACATCTTGCACTTTAGGAGTCTTGTTAAGGAAGTCAGGTCCTAAGCCAATACAGTGAAGATTTTTGCCCTACTTTTTCTTCTATTAGGTGCAGGGTCTCTGTTCTAGTGCCTAAGTCTTTGATCCACTTTGAGTTGAGGTTTGTGCAGGGTGAGAGATAGAGGTTTAATTTCATTTTGGTACATATGAATTTCCAGTTTTCCAAGAACCATTTGTTAAAGAGGCTATCTTTTCTCCAGAAAATGCTTTTGGTGCCTTTTAAAAAATATTTATTTTTTTAGTTTTAAGTGGACACAATCTCTTTATTTCATTTTTATGTGGTGCTGAGAATCGAACCCAGTGCCTCTCGCATGCTAGATGAGTGCACTAACACTTGAGCCACATCCCCAGCCCATGGTGCCTTTGTCTAGCATGAGATAACCATTTTCATGTGGATTTGTCTCTCTGTCTTCTATTCTATATCATTGGTCTCTATGTCTATTTTGTTGCCAATACCACACCATTTTTGTTACTATAGCTCTGTAATATAGTTTAAGGTCTGGTATTGTGATGCCCCCTGTTTGATTTTTCTCACTGAAGATTGCTTTGGCTATTCTGGATCTCTTATTTTTTCCAGATGAATTTCATGATTGCCTTTTCTATTTCTCTGCAGAATGTCATTGGGATTTTAATAGGAATTGCTTTAAATATGTATAATGCTTTTGGTAGTAGGCATTTTGACAATATTAATCCTGCCTATGCAAGAACATGAGAGATCTTTCCATCTTCTAAGGTCTTCTTTAATTTCTTTATTTAGTGTTCTTTTGTTTTCACTGTAGAGGTCTCTCACCTCTTTTGTTTGGTTGATTCCCAAGTATTTTATTTTTTTAAGCTAATGTGAAGGGTTAGTTTTCCCAGTTTCTCTTTCAAAGGATTTATCACTGATGTATAGAAATTCATTTGATTTATAAGTATTGATTTTATATCCTGCTACTTTGCTGAATTCATTTATAGTTCTAGAAGTTTTCTGGTGGAATTTTTTGGATCCTCTAAGTATAGAATCATGTCATGGGCAAATAGTTATAGTTTGAGTTCTTCTTTTCCTATTTGTATCCCTTTAATTTCTTTCATCTGTCTATGTGCTCTGGCTAGAGTTTCAAGGACTATGTTGAATAGAAGTGGTGAAACAGGGAATCCCTGCCTTGTTCCAGTTTTTAGAGGGAATGCTTTCAATTTTTCTCTGCTTAGAATCATGTCAACCTTGGACTTAGCATATATAGCTTTTACAATGTTGAGATATGTTCCTATTATACCTAGTTTTTCTTGTGTTTTGAACATGAAGGGATGCTGTATTTTGTTAAATGCTTTTTATGCATCTATTGGGATGATAATATGGTTCTTTAAGTCTATTGAGGTGATTAATTAAGTTTATTGATTTCCATATATTGAACCAACCTTGCATCCCTGGGATTATCCCCACTTGATTGTGGTGCATTATCTTTTAAATATGTTTTTGTATGTAATTTCCATACTGCTTTCCAAATTGGCCGTACCAATTTGCAGCCCCACCAGCAATGTATAAGAGTACCCTTTTCCCCACATCCTCGCCAGCACTTGTTGTTGTTTGACTTCCTAATGGCTGCCAATCTTACTGGAGTGAGATGGTATCTTAGGGTGGTTTTGATTTGCATTTCTCTGACTGCTAGAGATGGTGAGCATTTTTTCATGTACTTGTTGATTGATTGTATGTCCTCCTCTGAGAAGTGTCTGTTCAGGTCCTTGGCCCATTT
>NW_026000249.1:32362130-32375459 GCF_001458135.2 Marmota marmota marmota
ACTGGCTACACGCCGGGTCTGCTGCTCCCGGGAGCCCTATTTTCTTGAAGGACGGGCACACTCTCCCTGCTTGCCATTCCCCCAGACACTAAGGTTGTGGAGCGTGGGGCTGGGAACCGTCAGCGTATTTTGCCTGCCCTCCAGTAGCCACGCTCCCACGAGCTGGTGCAAGAGACCTCAGTTGTCAGCACTGGTGGGAGCGGTAGCCGGGGGTCATTCGCTGCGGGTCCCGCGCCACTCCTGACTCCCTCGGTCTGACTATCCCGCTCACGGTAGAGCTGGGAGGGGCCCTTGAGGTTTTCCCACTGCGTGGAGAGGAAGGGCCAGAGGGTTACACACCTGCAGCCACCAGTTTCAATGAAGTTATCCCCTCCGCCGCATTCTGGTGACGTCAGTTCTCTGCCATGGTGATGTCCCATGCAAATGGCGGCCCTTTGTTCCCTTTGCTGGGTGTCCGATGCAACAGGTGGGTCTGGACCGGCTCTTCCAAGCCCCGTCTCAACCTTGTGGCCACTGCCTATGAAGGCTCTGTTGGTATTACCTCAAAAGGCTTACGGATGAGCCGGCAGGTTGTTTCTCTATTCAGAGGGAGCGTTTTTAGCGCTGAGTCATAGTGGTTTGGCTGCGAGAAGCAGTCGGTCAGCCAGAAATTGCTTACGGGATCCTGAATTCATCTGCTCAGGGCTCGGTGTGTGTTCTGAGGGGCGCAGACTGTTCACCCCAGGTCCACGTCAGCCCAGCATTGCCTAGTGATCCTGAGCAAACAGCATTCAGATGGTTTAAGACTCCCTTTGCCCGTGCAGCTGAAGAGGTCAGAGAATTGATCTCTCCGCACCCACCGCCATGTTGGATCTCCATCACAAATTTTAGTAATTTGATTTTTCTTTCTCCTTCTCTTCAGTAGTGTGGCTAAGGGTTTATCAATTTTATTTATTTTTTCAAAGAACCAACTTTTCGTTTTGTCAATTTTTCAATTATTTCTTTTCAATTGATGTCAGCCCTCATTTTAATTATTTCATGTATTCTACTTCTTTTGGTATTTTGATTTTTTCTTTTTCTAGGGCTTTGGGATATAATATTAGGTCATTTATTTGTTGACATTTTATGCTTTTAATGACTGAGCTCAATATAATGAACTTTCCTCTTAGCACTGCCTTTATAGTGTCCCGGAGATTTTGATATGCTGTATCAGTGTTCTTATTTACCTGTAAATATTTTTTATTTCCTCCCTGATTTCTTCTGTTATCCATTCATTATTCAATAGCATATTCTTTAGACCAGGTGTTGGAGCAGCTTCTATTTCTTATTTTATTGTTAATTTATAATTTTATTCCATTATGATCTGATGGAATGCAGGGTATTATACCTATTTTTTGTATTTGCTAAGAGTTGCTTTGTAGCATAATATATAGTCTGTTTTAGAGAAAGAGCCATGTGCTCCTGAGGAAAAAAAGTGTATTTGCTTGTTGATGGATCAAGATAGAGAATGCAATGTCTCAAGATAGCAATGGTGGTGGTGGAGGTGCCCCAAGATGGAGGCAGCCATGTTTGGAAATGGGAAGCAACAGCAGATGGCATGGTGGTTGTGGGCAGCTACATTTGGAGATGCTGTGCCATGGTGGGTGGTGCTGCGGTGGGTGGCTGCCTCTAGGCCCTGTGGTATTCCAAGATGGAGGCTGCTGCATAAAGATGGCTATGGTGGTGGTTGCAGTGTCCCTCATAGACCATTATCTTAAGGGATAAATGTGGCTTGGATTTCACTCCTCATTCAAGGATTATATTTTTGTTGACATATTATATTTTCTTTTTTTATAGCTGCATCTCATCCTCTTGTCTCATAAAACTTTCATCCAACTAAAATTTCCAGTTATTATTTTTTCATATGAATGGTTTCATCAGGTGTTCTCAATCTATACATGTATTATGACTTTAAAAATGTCTTAACTTGGGATCTCAATATTCCCTACCTTTATTTAACTACACCTTAAGTTTGGCTTTAGCTTTAACCTTGGTAGATATTTCATGTCTATTTATTGATAAATATTACAAAATTACTCTATAGTATACAGGAACAATCATAGCATCCTGGAAAAAATGCTAGATATGCCATTCCAGGTTTAATGTAATGTAGCAAAATATTTTTTAATACTTATTATGCCTTCAAGGCCTTATTCTAGACCCATGTGGGCTCAGTAGCAGGTGAGCCAAAAACCCTGGGATGGAGTTGGTGGCCAACATAGCAGCAGGTGACTGCAGCAAGGACTGACTCAGTGCTGAGATATTGGAAAGGGGTCTGGTGGGGGTGATGTCTTAGTCTACTTCCTGTCACTATGACAAATACCTGAGACCAGGTAATTTATAAGAAATAGAAGTGTATTTGGCTCATGGTTCTAGAAGCTACAAAGTTCATAGGCATGCTGTGGGCACCAGGTAGGCATCTGGTGAGGGCCTTCTAGCTGCATTCTAACATGGCAGAGGGTGGTGTCACATGGTGAGACAGAGCAAGAGTGCTAGTTGGGGTTCTCCCTCCTCTTTTTATAAAGCCATTAATGCCATCATGGAAGCCCCATACTCATGACCTGATTTTATGCTCATTACATCCCAAAGTTCCCATCTCTAAATATCAGTAACATATTATTATGGTTTAGATGTAGTGTCCCCCAAAAGCTCACATGTAAGACAATGCAAGAAGTTTTGGAGGAGAAATGATTGTGTTGTAGCTTTAGCCTAATCAGTGAGTTAATCCCTGATGGGATTAACTGAAGTGGTAGGATGTGGCTGGAGGAGGTGGGAATTAAGGCATGGTTTTGGTGTATATATTTGTATCTGGCAAGTAGAGTCTCTCTCTCTCTCTGCTTCCTGATCACAATGATGTGAGCTGTTTTCCTTTGCCATCCTCTTCTGCCATGATGTTCAGCCTCACCTCAAACCCTAAGGAATGGAGCTGGCCTTCTATGGACTAAGACCTTTGAAACCATGAGCCCTCAAATAAACTTTCCTACTCTATAATTGTGTTGGTTGTGTCCATTAGTCACAGCAGTGAAAAACTGACTAAAACAGATATGAATTTGGGTATTAAGTTTTCAACACATGATTTTTGGAGAGACACATTCAAACCACAGCAGTGATCAATTGTTCTAATTTGCCCAGGACTGCCCTTGTTTTCATCCTGCATCACAGCAAGGACTTCAGTTCCAGGAAAGTCTTGAATGGGTTATCACTTTAGCACTCCCATTTGAGGGTTATGTGATGGCACTGCAGGTGAGTCATTTGGTTATTATATTAAAGAAGAAACTTTGAAGTTAAAGGGTTTGGGGTACACCTTGGAGGTAGGTCTGTAGATTACACACACACACACACACACTCACAGACACACACACGTGGTTTATTTTTAACTTAGTTAACTTCAGCATTTTCTCATATCATTAAATATCCTTCTATGAGACTTCTTATAACTGCTGCATTCCATTAGGTAGGTATAGCACAGTTTATTTAACAAATCCATTATTGTTGAATATTTTGGTTGCTATGGATAAGATTTTGACAGTTGAAAATTCTGGAAATGAAGAGCAGCACTATTCCTGACTTCCAAAATGCCATCAATTGTAAGATGTACCATGAATTTAGATAAAATGTTTTGAGAAAAAAAATATGATAGACTGTATCAAGTATACATTTAAAAATATAGCATAAATTTGTCCTTATGATTTTTTTCCATGCTGGCCTGCCTATAATTTTTCATATAGAATCAAGACCAAATTTAAATTTTGTTTCACAGGGTCTTGAGATTTTCCTGTTTTTCTCTTTGAGCTTTATACTGTTTTTCACAATATGCCCATTACTCTTGACCTCTTTGGCACCTTTAATTTCATAACATGATAAATATGTCAGGTAAGATTTTCAGTCTGTAAGTTTAGATATGTAGAACATATAACTTTATAACTCCATTTAAAGCTTTTCATTCTGAATTGGTGGGAAATACCAGCATGGTTCTGTTGAATTTTCTTCATTCTTTTTTGGAATTTACTAAACATGAAGCCCAGGGGATGTTCAATATCAGAGTCCCTGTCACCTAAATGTACTAGGGAGTAGACCCCACTACGTCCCTTTCACATGGCCTGACATGTTCAGTTCCAGTTATGTCTCAATCCTTTCAAGTTTCACTTGGGACTTATGCTTTGGCCCACCATGTTTTCAGGTGTACTTAAGTGCCATTTCCTTTCTGGACCTTGTCAATTCTTTCCCCATATGTTCCTAGTATAGTCATCCCTCCATGTCCATAGGGGATTGGTTCCAGTATTCCCTGCAAATACCAAAATCCAAGGATATGCAAGTTACTTATATAAAATGGCATTGCATTCTCATATAACCTACATACATTCTCCAGTATACATTAAATCATCTCTAGATTACTTATGATACCAAACACAAAGTAAATGCTTTGTAAAAAGTTGTTACACTATTGCTTAGGGGATAATGATAAGAAAAAATGCAGATAAATTTTTAAAAAATTATTTGTGCATTATAGTTGTACATGATGATGGAATTTTTTGTTACATATTTATGCATGCACACGATGTAATTTGGTCAATATCACTCCCCAGTACTTCCCCTCCCTCCCCTCCTTGGTCCCTATCCTCTACTGATCTCCCTTTGATATTCATGAGATCCTTGCCCCCACCCTTCTTTTCCTTTTTTCTCTCTAATTTCCACATGTGAGAGAAAACAATATGACCCTTAACCTTCTGAGTTTGATTTATTTTGCTAAACATGGTGGTCTATCCTTCCATCTATTTTTCTGCAAATAAAATAATTCCATTTCTTTTTATGGCTGCATAAAACTCCATATATATGTAGACCACATTTTCTTTATCCATTCATCTGTTGATGGACACCTAGGCTGGTTCCATAATTTGGCTATTGTGAATTGTGCTGCTGTGAAGATAGTTTTCAAAATTTTTTTTCAAATCTTCAGTTGGTTTTGATTAAATCCTCAGATGTAGAAACCCTGGTTATGGAGGGCTGATTGAACTGAGAAGAAATGGGGCTTAGATCTGCTCTCTCATAGGCCATGTCTAATTTCTGACTTGCTGAATTCTTCCCCTGAGAAAGTGAGAAAGGGGACAACTCTGCTTAAATTAGTGGGGATAAGGAGACAGAGCAAGAAAGCATATGAATAACAAAAGCACAGCTTACTGTCTCAATATATTTTTCTGCCACACAAAATATAACAGGTTTTGTCTGTACATACTATTTAGTTGGAACCATAGTTTCATTTTTCCCCCCTGAGTTGTGACTAGAAGTTAAAAACTTCTCTTAAAAGTCAACCAGACCCTGTGACAGATTTTATAAAACCTGGTAACAGTTCTTCATGATGTATTTCCCATTGGAGTAGGGGTTTTTGTCTCTTTTGCTTTAAGCATCCAGAGCAGTGCCTCATTTTCAGTAAAAATTAAAGATCCAAAGTTAATATACAGATGTAACAACAATTAGATGAACTGATCTCTTCCACATATTACAAAATTCTCCTACTCACAGGTGGCAAAGACCCTTTCATAACTCCTTCAGTCCTGAGACTGAAATTTTTCTTCTGACCTTGATTATAAAGTGCTTATTAATTTGAGAAATGTTAGAAGATTAAGAAAACGTGACTCAGCATTGAAAAAATCTGCAAGGGGCCAATAGCCTAGAAGAGGCACAACAACAGCAGTACTTTGATTCGTCTGATCCCAGGGTGGAACACATGGGAAGGTTGTAGGAGGGGGCAAAGATAAAGGGCCCTATTGTGGGGGCCATGGCTAGCAGGACAATGATTTGTAAGGGAAGGTCAATATGTATAGTGTGTGGGAAGTATTAATGTGAAAAGAACACTTAGAATACCATGGCATGGGATCAGTTTTAAGGAATAGTGCCCAGGGTCAAAGATATGGCAATGAGAATGAAAGTGACGGGATAAAAATGCAAGAGGTAAGAAGTCTAGTCTGCCTGACTTGAAAACTGAGTCAATGAAAGGAATGAGGCAGAAGCAAGAATTCATTAGAGCTTTCAAATCTGGACATTCAGGAAAATATAGCACTATTGACTGAAGCAGGGGATGAGGAAGAGGAGCTAGTGTTGGAAGAAGACAATAATCTCAATTGTCCTTTTGAACTTAAAACATTAACTACTAAAAATAGAAGGAAGATCAGTAGATTAAAGAAAAAGGATAGAGAGGGAGGGAGGAGGGAATAGCATGGGGGAAGCACTGGGAAATGAAATCTACCAAATTTTGCTATGTCCGTGTATGACTATACCACAATGAATCCCATATATATCTACAAAATTATAATGCACTAATTAAAATAACAATAATAGGAGGGAGAACAGTAAAGCAAGCAGATCAGGAGGGGAGGGAAGGAAGTACTGGGGAATTAAGTTGATCAAATTATGTTATGTTCATATACTAATATGGCAATATAAATCCCACTATTATGTATAATTATAACACAACAATAAAATTTTTTTTTTTTTTTTTTTTTTTAAAGATAGAGTGAGAGAGGGAGGGAGAGAGAGAGAGAGAGAGAGAGAGAGAGAGAGAATTTTTAATATTTATTTTTTATTTCTCGGCGGACACAACATCTTTGTTTGTATGTGGTGCTGAGGATCGAACCCGGGCCGCACGCATGCCAGGCGAGCGCGCTACCGCTTGAGCCACATCCCCAGCCCATCAACAATAAAATTTTTAAAGTCTAAAAATATAAAAAAAATTAACCATTGATGTGGGTTTTATTAATTGACTTCCAAGGATGTGATTGCTTAAGTATATAAGAATTTGCCCAACTTAACTATATCCCAGATCCTATTTTTCCATCTTGATGATAACAATTTTGATAAATGTCTTAGTGAGATCCAGTTATACTGTATCATTCACATTTTCTTAGCATGCCAGATTGGTAAATCTAAAAACAGGAAGTAAGATGTATCATCATGGCATTTCTCTTGGTGAATCCCTACCAGTCTCTAGTGATCTTCAGTGCTCTTTGTAAGAGTTTACAAGCAGTCTATCCATCAGTCCAGTCTAGACTTTCTGGAGGCCACTTTTAAAACCACAATATGTTTGAACATCTTTAGTCTCCTGGCACCTCATTATGCAACACTGCGGCAGTCACAAAGGTGCACTGCTCTGATCTCTCATTTTTTAAAATATTTTTATTAGTTGATGAATTTTTAAAATTTATTTTTATGTGGTGCTGAGAATTGAACCCAGGGCGTCACATATGCTAGGCAAGCACTCTACCACTGAGCCACAACCCCAGCCCCTCTGATCTCCTTTCAAGAAAGAAAGTGAAGGTCAATTTCAAGGATTGCCATTAGCTGATGGTCTCTGTTAGCACTTTGGGATCTACCTCAGCTTTTGATCTGAGGCCATGCTCTTTCAGAGTAGTCCCAGCCAAAGACGGAGTGTAGTGGAAGTCTTAGGTTTTGGCCACCTCTGTTCAATATGGGTTCTTCAGTGGGTCATCTTTGCTCCAGAACTCTCTGTTGGGTTGGCTGAGGATTTGTCAGATGTTCATGTGGTGGGAAGCTTTCCCTGTCCCAAACTGCTTCCTTCCCCTTTAGCTTTTGTGCCATGACCAACATGGCCAATCTAGCATGTTCCATTGAGGGGCGAAGGGGAATAAGAAAAATAGACTCACAGATGCAGATTTTGAAGATAATGGCTGGGGTCAGGTGGAGCACTGCTTTCTGATAAAGAAGTAGGTCTAAAGAATTACACTAGCGACCTTTATTTATATATGTCTTATTATCAAGTTAGAGACTATGCAAGCATTGTTCTTTCTATTCACGAAAGTTACAGAGTTAGCAACATTATGCAGCTTATTCTGCAGTTGCACTTTACAGTTGCAATGTGCAATGTTAGGAGCTTTATGTAGTTCTCAAGAAAGTCCAATGTTTAAAGCTACTGTTATGCAGGCAGTTTCAGGAGTAGCGGAGCTGGTAAAATATTGTGGTTTTCTAGGAAGGAAGTTTCTCTGTTCCCAGGAGCCGCGTGCCTGAGATCAAGATCGAGGCTGATAGGACTCTAGCACAGAACCTCCTCATGACTACAGCAGCTAGGCATCCTGCACGTTTACACAGAAACATTACCAGGTACCAGGCATGCCACAGCCATGAGGTCATCAGAGACCCCAATTTCAGATATTGCTCTCCCATTCTCTGTCACTGCTTTCCACTCTTTTGCAATCATCTCCTGCCAATGAACCTCTTGCCCTCTTCTAAGTGTCTGCATCCTAGAGGATCTAGCTGACATTAAATTAGTCTACTAGTTCTCTACTTTTTAATTTTCCTGATCAGGACTTCAAAAATAACTAACAATAGCTTACATTGTGGATACTTCTATAGTTTACCAAGCACTTTCATATTTATTCTTGGATTAAGAATAGATTCTAAGAGTCTAACAATTTTATGAAGGAGCTGTGAGTTAGTAAAAAAAATATGTGTATATTACATCCCCGATCTGAGGATTGAACCCAGCTCTTCTGAACCATAACAGTGTACCATTTACCCTTTAGCCTCCCAAGAGGTGGTTGGAATTTGTTCTGGTGGTTTCAGTGAGTTCCATTTGAATCCCCAGATATGCAGAAATGACATTGGATTCTCAAAAAAACTTTCCATGTGTTTTGGAAATACATCCAAGGAAGATGGATAATTCTGAATCATCCATGTGAGATTGAGTTGTACCCTCTTCTCTCTACCTAGTAGGAGCCATTGCATGACTTGCTGTTGCCTATAAAGACCCCTATATCAGTATAAAGTGTCAGCAGCTTCAGATGTCCAGACTCATGCTTGAAGAAGCAGCCAGTGATCAGGCTTCTTGTTATTGATTCTTGTCTTTCTTTTTAATCCTGTGTAATTTTTCTCCATTTACCACCACTCTGATGATGCTGATTTTAATTTCTCTCTGCTGTCTAGTTCTGTCTTTCCTTCAGGATATTTTTTCTTCCATCTTACAAAGAAACCCTACTTCCTTTATGGTAAGTTAGCTTATAGAAGAGTCTTTGACCCGTGCCCTCTCTCCTGAAACCAGGGGATCAGCGGCTACCAATAACATCCCCAATAGTGAGTGTCCAGGATAGGAAGGCAGATATATATTTGCCTATTGCACTGTTGGAAGCCTTCTCACATTGCCCATAACCCTTGAAAAGCAAGATAAATGATTATCTTGACAATTCTGCTGTCAAACAGCTCATGAAGCTGACCTTTTGAAACTTTATTTGTTACAAAGTTCTGACTACTTTCTGCCCTTACATGTGCTCTTTGCTGTTGGACACTTGGTCCTTTTCCCAAGAGAAGGAGGAAAGAGAAGACAGAGTTAAAGGGCTATAGATTAATTTTTAAAACACCATTTTTATAAGTAAAAAGCAATGCATCTTCTTAAGAGAAAACTTGGAAAATAGAAAAGGAAAGAATAATGTAATTGTTTACAGTTCTGGGTATTAACATTATCATTTTTAAGTACATCAATACTACATCTGATTTTTCACTTAAAATACACTAAAATAATTGTTCATATCATTAAACATTTTTTTTCCAAAAATGATTTTCATGGACATATAGTATGTACCATGATTTATTGAGTCAGTTTCTATTATTAGGTATCAGCTAAAGATTATGTAGGATTCAGTTTCTCAAGTGGAAGAGTTTCAAAACAAACTATTCTGATTTGCTTCTTAAAATCTTTGGGAAGGTATATCAGATAGGATGTCCTTAACTGCAAGTTTAACAGACCAGTCCCACTGGAATTGGTCCAAATGTAACACAATCTATTATTTCATGTAAGCAGTCCAGAGATTCATTTGCTTCAGTGGCTCAAATATGTCACCAAGGAAGTACAATCTTGTCACCTCTCCATTTTGTATATTAATAAGTCTGTTTTCCTTTAGGTTGACTCCCATGATCATAAGTTAGTAGCTGCAATTCTGGGAATCCTATTGAGACATGTAAATTTCCAGTGGAAGAATAAGAAGCATCTTTATTTTTGTATCTTTTTTTTAAAAAAAAACAAAACCCTATTTCCCAGAATTCTGCCTTCAGTTCTCATTGGCTAGAATTGGATCAAATCCTACTGCATCACTGGGAAGTAGAGTGAGATTACTGAGGTAGATTTGGCCTTAACATTAGAGGAAGGAATAGGATTGATTACTCTTTCTTGCAGGGTGATTAACCAAATCAAAACAAGGTATGGTTATGAAGGAAGAAAGTAGGGTGAATGAAGGAATGGCTAGTGTCATGGTTGTAGTTTCCCAGAAACAAACTCTGAAACAAGGATTTGAGTAAAAGTAGATTATTTGGGAGGTGATCCAGGAAATACAAGAAAAGGGGGAGCGGAGATGGGCAATGGAAGAAGCCAATAAATGGTAAATTGTTGAAGCCAGCTACTACTGTGGACAATTGGGGTCCAATCATGCTAGAGAATTCTGGGAGACAGTGTAGAGCACAAATGTCAGAGTCATCCTGACCTAGGGTCAGAGAGGTGAGTATTTATATAGGTTAACTCTCACCAGTCATTGGTTGAGGGCTGCTCTGGGGGATATTAACCCCCATGGCAGTTTTAGCCTACTTCTCATAGGCTGAGAAAGCTCTGATGGTCAGAGGAAGAGCTCAGAGCTCAGGCAAAGTGTTGTCATGTATGAAGTAGGAAGTCATCAGTTATGACAAGTTATGGGAATAAAGGATCAAGTCAGTGGGCATCCACAGTGCCTGCTTAGGTGAGAAGCCAACAGTATACACTACAATGGATATCTGAAAAATCCTCCAGTGTCAGGCCAAAAATAAAGGACTAGTTAATACAACAGGAGAAGTCAAAGAACTTTAGAGCTATAAATAATCTTAGCAAGTATATAGGTTATTTTAATCTACCATTCTATTTTAATTGAGGTCAAAAAACTGAGTTGATGGACTTGGAATGAATGAATGGCAAATTCTGGGATATAAATACTTGTAAGACTAGTAGCCAGAAACAGACTAGTAACCCTAAACAGACTAAACATGTGCTTATGGCACCAATGAAGCAGGTGTGTTAACTTTGGGGGCAGAATTTGATATTTAATATTAAAAATGTTGATCTTGTCAATGTGGAATCATTCAGAATTTTGTTATCCTTCCTTATTTATGTTTACTTTAAAATTTGGAGTTGGATTTATTTTTTAATTCCAGTACATAGGGGGTGGAACATTTAATGTTTATAGGGCTTTAAGTTCCTTCTGAAGTTCCTGTCCTGCACTTGAACTGGGGCTCTGGGTTCAACTTCTAGTAAGATGTCACAGCACCAGGCTGCTTCTCACTAGGGAAGAAGTTTAATATTTTGCTCATGCCTGCAAAAGGTTTTCTGTGGTCTACATGAGATGGATCAATTAGTGCTTTCTTTTTTAAAAATATTTATGTTTTAGGTGGACACAATATCTTTATTTTACTTTTATGGGGTGCTTAGGATCGAACCCAGTGCCTCATGCATGCTAGGCAAGCGCTCTATCACTGAGCCACAACCCCAGCCCTCAATTAGTGCTTTCTATTTGCAAGGTCCTTCACTGGGCAAAAAACATGAGAACCAACAGGCACACTCCCCTGCAAAATTATCAAAGATGGTTGGAATGTAGTTCTCAGGGGCAGGCTATCAGCTTAGATGGGTGCCCTCAGTGCTTTCTTCAAAAGTCTTCCTATGCCCAAAGCAATTTTTTTGCAGGGCTGGGGATTAAACCCAGGGATTTGCTCATGCAAGACAAATGTTCTAGCACTGAACCACATCTGTGGCCCTTTAAAAATGTTATTTTGAGATAGGGTCTTGTTAAGTTGCCCAGGCTGGCCTCAAACTTGCAAATAGCTGTATTACAGGTGGGCACCAGAGCACCTATATCCAAAGCATTTTAAAACTGCAGTTTCCTTTCCTTGCTTGTGAGATCATCAAGAGAGACAGCTTTTTTTTTTTTTCCTGAGGATGAGCAAATCTGAGTTCTCGATCTTCATCCTTTGCTGGAAGAGGAAGAGTTAAGCAAATTGGGCTGACAAGGCAGCTTCTTATAGGTCCAAACTATCAGATACACAAACAACATAGTGCTCCTCTGGTTAATGGTCACAAGTACATGTTACCAACATGGCTTATTATCATTTGTAGATTTAGCCAATACTATAATTAAAAAAAAAAAAAACTTTTGCACTCCATGGCATTTTTATTAGTCATGGACCATGAACTTGAAGAAGAATGAGTAGGCTCTTAAACTGTATTCCAAAGCAGTTGTGATCAAAGAGGGGGAATATATGTCTTTAAGTAGAAAGATGTTCCTCACATATTCCCAAACCCCAATCATGGTGAAATGCAGGTAGGTTTTGCCAGGAGTTGTGATTTTTCAGTTACAATTATGGAGAGACTTCACCAACTTGATCAATGAAATCTGGAGGGTAAACAGCAGTGATATTGATAGCACCCAGAAAAGGTCTGTTTTCTCTCCCTCTGACTGCTCTACCTACCCTCTAGGTGTTTGTAAAATAGAATGAGTCCCAGAGAACCTCCAGTAGTCCTTCGAAAATGTAATTTTTTTCTAAGTGCATTAAATGCAAATGTTGATCTCATCTGTGCTGATGAGATCCTAATAAAAAAGCATACCACCTATAGTGTAGTGTGGAGATGGCAGCAAACAGAACAACACAAGTAAAATTCCCTTCCAGTTTGTCCTCTAAATCACTGGGGCTTTTAACTAAGGTCTTCCAAACTCAGCTGGTGGGTTTTAAGCTGATTTGTTGGTTGATGGAAGGGAAGCCTTTGGAGGTCCCATGCCCACAGTTACTAGTACTTTCTGTTAGTGGGTAATATATTTCCATTAGCCCCTACATTCTTCTCCACCCTTGCTATAGTTTGGACTTTGAATTTCCCCCAAAGGCCCATGTGTTAAAGGTTTGGCCCCCAGGGTGGTGTTATTGGGAAGTGGCACAACCTTTAATAAGTAGGGCCTAGTGGAAGATGCTTAGGTCACTGGGGATATACCCTCAAAGGGGATTGTGGGATGCCAGCCCCTTCCTCTCTTTTGTTTCCTGGTCATGAGATGAGCAGTTTTGTTCCACCATGTATCCTGCCATGATTTGCTGCCTCACCACAGGTCTAAACCAAAGTGGTCAATCATGGACGGGAAACTTCAAAACTAGGAGCTAAAATAAACCTTTTCTCTTCATGAGTTAATTGTATCAAGTATTTCATTATAGTAACACAAAACTGATTAACATACCTCAATTCAATCAACTTAGATTCTCTCTGCAGAGTTTTTTTTTTTTTTTTTATGTGTGTGTGTGTGTGTGTGT
>NW_026000249.1:32375710-32382711 GCF_001458135.2 Marmota marmota marmota
GTTTTTTTTTTTTTTTTTAACCAGGGATTGAACTCAGGGGCACTCGACCACTGAGCATCATCCCCAGCCCTATTTTATATTTTAAAGACAGGGTCTCACCGAGTTGCTTAGCATCTCTCTGTTGCTGAGGCTGGCTTTGAACTTGCAATCCTCTTGCTTTAGCCTCTGCAGCCACTGCGATTCAGGCATACACCACTGTACCTGGCTCTGCAGAGGTTTTATTTCTCCTCTTAGGGGTCCTCTTGAGCAAGATTTAATGGTTTTGGGTCAGCTGTGTCTCCAATGCCATCCTCTGCCCCATAGACTCTGGGAGTGTGAGCTGCACCCAACATAGCAAATTTTTACAACCTATTTTCTGTGAGAATTCTTTGGCATGAATTGGACACCAGGCCATTGTTTCTTCTCCAAGTTTTTGGGAATAAATATTTCAAGTGGTCCCTGCAAAGACATTTCATAGATTTGAGGTGAGGTACAGTCATCCCTACCTTCTCCTCTTTGAAGAGTAGGGTTGGGTAGGGGGAACAAAGCTATCTCTGGAGCAATTCTAAAATCCTTCTGAATCTCTAACATCCCAACTCTTTTTTGTTGTGGTGCTGGGGATTGAACCCAGGGCCTTGTGCATGCCAGACAAGCACTCTACCAACTGAGCTCTATCCCCAGTCCAACTCTTTTACACCCTCAATGGACATGAACCAGCCAACAAATTTTTGGAATTTATCTTGAAATTTTACAATTGACTTTGAGTATGATTTCCATAACTTATTGTTTCAGAAGAACTTTCCATTTAACATCCTGCTCTTTTAGATTACTTGGAACTTGGGGAAAATGTTTTTTTTGTACTTTAAAATAGTCACAGTTTGCTGTTCTTGGTAAGCAGATGCTGGAACAGTTAAGAATACAGGAGTTCCATTGAGGAATTGCAGCTGTGTAAGGAAAAGTGAGGAAGGACTGGGCAGAGGAAGCCATCAGACTGTGACCAGATGTTGACCAGTCTAGTGGAATGCTCAGAAGCAGAGATGGTTCACCCAAGGAAACTTGCATTGGGTGTTCTCTCACTACCTTTAATTATACTATACATCAATTTCATCATTGGCTTTCTCCTCCAAAATAGGGCAGGGACCTTATCTGTTTTGTTCCTTAAATATTACCAAAACCAAGTACACTGTCTTACAAATTAAATGTGTTCGATAAATATTTTTGAAAGAATAAAGAAATGAATCTGGATTATTTGAATCCCCTCTTCTCTGGTCTCCTTGCTCTCGCATATGGAGAGGGGGCCTTGGATCACCTGACAGAGTTGTTCACATTGGTCTGGCTGTCGTGTCTCTGCCAACTACTGTCTGCTCTTCTGATGGAGTCCCCTGAACCCCCTCATGGTTTTCTTCATAACCTATTGCTTTCCTGCCTCTTAGAGTTAGCTCACAAAGGGATGAATGTGGGGAAGATCACACTTGCTTTTGTTCTTCTCAGCACTACCAAACAATATGGATGAGTCTTTTATGAAGGCCCAAGGGTTAAAAAAACATAAGAACTGAAATATTTCCAATATCTGTCCCTATGGTTCAAAGGAAAATATGTCTTTTGTTTTGGGTTAAATTGTGTTCCTTCAAAATTTATATATTGAACTCCGAACTCACAGCAGCTCAGAACATGACTACATTTGAAAATAGGGTCTTTAAAGAGGTAATTAAGTAAGACGAGTTGTTAGGGTGGGCCTTAATTCAATATGACTGGTGACTTGTAAGAAGAGGTAGTGAGGGTCTTCCCCACACAGGGAAGACCAAGTGAAGACACAGTGAGAATACTACCATATACAAGCTGAGGAAAGAAGCTTTAGAAGAAACCAACCCTGTTGACACCTTGATCTTGGCCTTCCAGCTTCCAGAACTGGGAGAAAATGCATTTCTGTTGTTTAAGTCACTTGCTCTGTGGTACTTTGTATGGAAGCCCTAGCAGACTAATATGCCCTTCAAATAGGTGAGGCCCTTGTTGTACCCTAAGGGGCATATTACAGTTCCTGGCCATGCTTCTCTGATCTTAGGTCTACCCTTCTGAAAGAAAAGCTTCTTCAGTGCTGCACTCTGTGACTTTCTATTCCCTCTATGGATGCCCTACCAGGGGTTAGACTTGCTTTTGAATTCTTCCCTTACCAGCTGCCATGTATTCTCTGTGATATGGTAGCAGACAGTAGTGCATTTCTTTAACTCAAGGACTATTCTTGATACAAAGATTTAGAAGGTTGCAGGAAGTTTTGGGCACTCCAAATCCCATACTCATTAAACCCTTGAGAACTCCTAGTCTGTGTGAGGCATATGCATATTCTTCCAGGTCATCCAACAGGATACTATGGAGTCATTCATATTTTCCCATACTGTAGCAAAAGGAGCATCAAATGCAAAGTCCCTGTCATAATTTCTCTAGCGCAGATGCCGAGAAGTGGAATTATTGGGGGATGGGATATGAGCATCTTTGATTTTAAAAGGCATTATGAGATTGTTTTCCAAAGTGGTTGCACCAATTTACCCTACCACCAGTATTGTGTTCCCCTTCCCTGACATCCTCTCAACCCCTGGTGTTCGACATTTTTTTTTTCAACTTGATGAGTGTGAAATGCTGTGTCTTTATTCTTTTTAATTTTCACTGTCCTCAAAACTAGCATATTGAAAAGTCTTCTTATGTGTTCTTTTGACCATTTTTTATGTTTGGGATATGAACCCTTTTTTAGATATGTGGGCTGCAAATATCTTTTACTGAGATTTATATTGTCACTATGTTTATTGTGACTTTTATAATTTTCTGATTTTTTGTTTCTCCTTTTATGTCATTATCAAGAATGCATTACTTGCCCTAAAGTCATAAGTATGTTCTCCTATGTTTTCTTTTAAAAATTGAAAGTTTCACTTTTCACACTTAGGTATTTAATCCATACAGAATAAACTTTTGCGTTGAGAGATATTACTATTTTTGTTTAAAAATAGTGGATTATCCTAGTATCATTTATTGAATTCTTGCTTCATACATCTGTATAACCCAAACCTCTCCTAAGATATAGTATATTGGGGCTGTGGTGTTGTTCCACTGGTGGACCACGTTTAGCATATGCAAAGCCCTGGGTACAATCCCCAGCACCAAATGACACCAAGAAAAACTTACAGAATATTATCATAAGCCAGAAAACTCCCTCATGCCTCTTCTTAGTACCCACTTGGAAAAACCACTCATGACTTTTTTGATCATAAAAAAACTTTATTTACATGGAATCAAGTACTATACATTCTTACATTCAGCGTGATGTTCCTGAGATTTATGTTGTTGTATGTATCAATTTATTCCATTGTATTACTAAGTAGTATTTCAGGGGATAGATTTATTTGAATCTATTGGTTTATGAATTAACCAATGTTTATTTATTGGTTGCTTTGTTTTAGAACTTCTTTTTTAACTTTTGAATTAGTTCTAGATTCACTTGAAGCTGCATAGATGGTACAGAGAAGCCTTGTGAAACCTTCACCCAGTGAAATATCAAAACTAGGAGACTGGCATTAGCACAAAGCATGTGTGTTTATTTATATGTGACAGATTATCTCATGTATAGATTTGTGAAACTACCATCATAATCAACAGACAGAACTATTCTATCACCACAAGGATCTCCCTTCTCCTCTCCTTTTAGAAATACATTGTCCCTAAACCCTGACACCACTTGTCAGTTTATAGTTTTATCATTTTGAGAGTGTTATATAAATGCAATCATACAATATGAGGTGTTTGTCATGGGATTTTTTCTACTCAGCGTAATACTCTGGGGTCCATCCAAATTGTGTAAATCAATAATTTGTTCCTTTATATTGCTGAATAATATTCCATGGCATAGATATACCACAGTTTGTCTAACCACTCACTGTTGAAGGAATTTGGATTGTTTCCAGTTTTGGCTTCATGTATAAAACTGTGGTAAACATTTTTGTGCAGGGTTTTTGTGCAAATATTAATTTCTATTTCTCTAGGATAAATGCCCAGGAGTATATTTCCTGCATTATGCAAAATTGCTTGCTTTGGGTTTTTTTGTTATTGTTTTTTTAAGAAATTGCCAAACTATTTTCCAGAACAGCTATATAATTCTACATTTCTATCAGCAGTATATGAGACATCCAGTTTCTCTCAATGCTTTCTAGCATTTGACATTTTCACTATTTTTATTTTAGATGTTTAATTGGTGAGTAGTGATATCTCATTATGGTCTTAATTTGAATTTCCTGAAGTTCTGGTGATGTTGAACATCTTTTCATGTGCCTACTTGCCATCTGTATATCCTCTTTGATGAAATATCCCTTCATGTCTTCTGCTCATTTTAAATAATATGGTTTTTTGGAGAACTTTGAGAGTTCACTATATATTCTAGATATGAGTCCTATGTGAGATATGTGATTCACAAATATTTTCTCCCAATCCGTATCTTGCCTCTTCATCTTCTTAACAAGGCCTTTCACAAAGCAAACACTTTTAATTTTGATGAAGTCCAAGTTATCTTTTTTTTCCTTTATGGATGCTGTTCTTCATATCATGTACAAAAATTCTCACTAAGTACTAGGTTTTGAAGGTTTTCTCTTCTGTTATTTTCTAAAAATTTTATAGTTTTATTCTTTCCCTCCCCCTTATTATAGTTTGCATTTTTTGGGGAGGGTACTGGGGGGTTGAACCCAGGAGTGCTCTACAACTGACCTATACTCCTAGCCCTTTTAATTTTTATTTTAAGATATGGTCTTGCTAAATTGCCCAGGCTGGCCTGGAATTTGCCATTCTCATGCTTCAGCCTCCTAAGTCCCTGAAATTACAGGTCTGTACCACCACAACTTGGTTTGGGTTTGCATTTAAATGTGTTAAATTTTGTATAAAACATGAGGTTTAAGTGTAGGTTCATATTTTTGCCCACAGATACCCAATTTTTCCATAATTATTTGTTAAAAATGATGATATTCCATTGAATTGCTTTTATGTCTTTGTCAAAAATCAATTGTCTAGACTTACAGGAGTCTGGTTCCCTCTTTTGTTCCACTGATCTATGTTGTAGATATCTATCCTTCTGCCAACCACACAGTCTTGACGACTGTAGCCATATAATGTCTTGAAATTAGAGTGCATTCTTCTTTTTCCAAGTTTGTTTTTTGCTATTCTAGATCTTTGTATTTCCACATAATTTAGGTTATTTTTGTCTGTAACTATAACAGAATCTTGTTGGGATTGTGATAGAAATTACATTAGACCTACCTATGCATTAAATTGAAGATAATTGACCTTTTCACCATGTAGACTCTTCTAATTCATGAACACAGCATGCCCTTCCATTTATTTGATCTTTGATTTCTTTCATTATTATTTGACAGTTTTCAGCATGCAACTCTATACATTTTGTTAGATTTACACCTAGGTATTTTCACTCTTTTTGAGCAATTGTAAATGGCACTATGTTTTTAATTTTGGTGTTCATGGGTGCATTGATAATATATAAAAATACAATTGAATTTTGTATGTTGATCTTGTATCCTGTGACCTTGTTGAACTGACTAATTTGTTCTAAGTGATTTTTAAAAATAGATTCCTTGGGGTTTTCTGTGCAGGCTATTGTACCACTGGTAATTAGGGAGTATTATTTTTTCTTTTACACTCTGTATGCCTTTTGTTTCCTTTTCTTGCCTTACTATGCTGCTTGGGTTCCCAGTAATATGTTGAACAAAAGTGATATATGAGCAGACATCTTGCCATGTGTATTTCCTATGGAGACTGTGACAAATTACCACAAATTTGTTTGCTTAGAACAACAGAAATCTATTCTTGGATGCAGTGGTGTGTGCCTGTAGTCCCAGCTACTTGAGACACTAAGGCAGAATGAACACTTGAACACAGGGGTTCAAACAGTCAGGATAACTTAGACCTTGCCTCAAAACGCAAGCAAGCAAACAAACAAAATAACAAAGAAATCAATTCTCTTATTGTTTTGGAGACCAGAAGTATGAAATGAGTTTCACTAAATCAAAATTAAAACCTGTCAGCAGGGCTGTGCTGCCTCTGGAGATCCCAGGGACTATCTTTTCCTTGCTTCTTCTAGTTTATGGTGGCTACTGGCCTTCTTTGGCTTGTGTCCACAACACTAGAATCTTTAAGGTCTAAATCTTTTTAATTTCTCTCTGCTAGATCTTCATTTCACTTTCTCTTCTGTGTGTCTTGTTGAAACTATCTCTGTTTCCCTCTTATAAGGATGCACACAATTGACTTTAGGGAATACTGGATAATCCAGGATAATCTCCCCATCCCGAGATCCTTAATCATATCTTCAAAGTCTTTGTCATATAAGATAACATTTATAAGTTCTGAAGATTAGGACTTGACATCTTTGGGAGCTACCACTCAACCCAGAGTCTTTGCTCTGGGCCTCAAATGTTCATTCATGTCCATTCTACAGGCAAAATACATTCACCCACCTCAATGTCCTTAATGCTTTAACCTATAACATCATTAAATGAAAATCTAAAATCTCATCCAATTATTACCACCTCAAAAGAACCAAATCTCATCATCTAAATATCTAAATTAGGTATGGGTGAGACTCTGGGTATGATCTATCCTGGGGCAATTTTTTTTTCTATCTGTGGACCTGTGAAGCTAAAGAACAAATGATCTGATCCCCAAATACAATGATAGGAGAAGCATAGTATAACAGTTACAGATATTCTCATTTCAAAAGGGAAGGGGTAAATGAAGGAAGAAAGAGGCTGTTTGTCCTAAGTAGTTTCAAAATTAAGTAAGGTACATTGCTTTAAATTTTCAAGCCTAGGAATAACACTCTGTGGTATGATCCTGTGCTCCTTCAGA
The DNA here is from genome assembly GCF_001458135.2 of Marmota marmota marmota. Taxonomy (NCBI): domain Eukaryota; kingdom Metazoa; phylum Chordata; class Mammalia; order Rodentia; family Sciuridae; genus Marmota; species Marmota marmota. The sequence goes on from NW_026000249.1 coordinate 32,382,581, forward strand.
AGGAAATGAGGATGGTTTATCTTCTTTCTAAATTTCAAGTCTTCTTAATTTTATGTGTGTGTAGACATTTAATTTTATATACACAAACATACATATTAACATATATATGTATATATATATATATATATATA
>NW_026000249.1:32382731-32395381 GCF_001458135.2 Marmota marmota marmota
TATATAATTTTCAAGGTTTTCAGGGAGAATAAGAAAAAAGGTGTTTATCTCCCTGAAAATGGAATCATGTTTATTGTTTTTTGTTAAAGCATCATAACCTTGCCCATCAGTGTTTTTTAAAAGAAATTTTTTTAGTTGTAGATGGACACAATATCTTTATTTTTATTTATTTATTTTTATGTGGTGCTGAGGATTGACCCCAGGGCCTCACACATGCAAGGCAAGTACTCTACCACTGAGCTACAAGCCAAGGCCATCTTTATTGTTGTAAAAGAAAATAAAAGTCTTTAAGGCATATGAAATGTATTTGGCCTTTTTTATAGTCAGGTCAGCCTGGATTTAAAACTTTGCTTTACCATTAACCAGAGGTGTAACTCAGTCTAATATTTTAACCTCCATGGAACTCAGTTTCATCAACTATAAAATGAGAATAACAATATATATTTGATAAGGAGTTTTTGAGAATGTCAGAAATATATGTACTTATAATGTCTATAATACTGTAAGTATTCAATAAATGGGAACAAATATTGTTATTATTTCAAAATAACTAGCTAATTTGTCAGACTCTTCAATGATAGTCATTTATCGATATGTGATTCTACTTTCATCATGGATCTTATACTAGAAAGTTTCAGAATCACTGACAAATTTTTGGTAATAAGTGTATCTATATTTTCATTGGATCACACTATTCTAATTATTGTAGTCTTAAAATATACTTTAATATATGGAAAGATAAATAACCTAACACTACTCTTCTGTTTAATTAGCTTTATAATGTCAGTATTTTTCTTTCTCCCTTTGGTTTTTGTATTGTTTTCTACTTATTTTGTTAGATGTTCTTTAAACATTGTTTTGAAAAATTCAAAGCTAAATCCCCTTGAGGCTTCAGTTGGAGTTTGTTTTAACCTTTGAATTATAATTATTTAATTGGGGAGAAGAGTTGACATATATATTATAGGAAAATGATAACTTTTCCTTGCCATCAAAATGCTATTTGTCTGGATGCTGGGTGTGGTGGAATGCCTCTAGTTGCAGATACTTAGGAAGTATGTTACCTATATACTACCAGCTCTTCAGGATGCTCAGGTGAGAGGATCAGCAGAGCTGAGGACTTCTAGGACAGCCTGGGCAAAACAGTGAGATCCCATCTCAAAACACAAAAACAAGGCCAACTAACCATAAAGATATCCAGGGCTAAGAATGTGGCTCAGTGGTAGAGAATTTACCTAGCATGTGACAGGCACTGGAAAAAAAGGAAAGCAACTGAGAAAAGACAATGACTCCCTTTCCATTGTAAAATTGTAAACTATTATCCATACAGTTTTTGGAATTTTTATGGAATTGCTTAGATTTCTATTAAGTTTATTCCTGATTATTTTACATTTTAATGATTATCATGTTTTTGGAATTTTCCCATTCTATCAACAAATTTATCACTGTAGAGTTTCTTTGTAATGGGTTACCCTGCACAATTTGTTAATTAGTTTGAACAGTATTTTTCAAATTGATTTTATAGAGTTTCCAGATATATCAGCATATATTGACAAATTGGTCCCTTCCTTTCCAGTAGTTACAGCTCTTATTTGTTTTCTGTATTATAGATTGAGTCACAGCTCCTCAAGTCATGTTGAATAGCTGAACACAGTGATATGTGCCTGTATTCCCAGCCACTTGGGAGGTTGAGGCAGGAAGATAGCTTGAGCCCAGGAGTTCAAGTCCACCCTAGATAGCATAGCAAGACACTATCTCAAAACAAACAAACAAACAAACAAATAAGTAAAATTAACAATGGATAGTGAACATTATTGTTTGGTTTCTCCTATTTTGTAGGAATACCTCCTATTTTTGTTGAGGATAAAGTTAATTAATTTAAGGTTTTAGAAAAGTATTTATGCTATATAATGGTTGTCAGGTTTTTTCCGATCATACAATTCCTTGAGAATCTTATGATAGTGTTACAATTTTTATTACTAGAAAATACTTGTGGATATACATGCTCAATTTTGTATACAGTTTCATCAGATCACAGCCCCAATGAACTATTTTTATTATCCATGGACCCCTAGAACCCTACATTATATATAAATAACAGAAAGACTGGTAGAGTAGAAGGAAGGAAATATAGGGAGGGAGGAGAGGATGGAAAGAGGAAGTACTGGGGACTGAATTATAGCAAATTGTTTTCCAGAATTTTATAATTATGTTAAAATGAATCCTAATGTTATAAAAAAAAGAAATAAAAACTTCTGATATCAAGAAATATTTTTACCCTCATTGTTACACAAAATTACATATAAGAGTTTGTGAGGGGAAAGGGGAAAAAAAAACAAGGGAGAGAATTAAACAACAGCAGATGGGGTAGAGAGGGAAGATGAGAGGGAAGGGGAGGGGGGATAGTAGGGGATAGGAAAGGTAGCAGAATACAACAGTCACTAAAATGGTATTATGTAAAAATGTGGATGTGTAACCGATGTGATTCTGCAACTTGTATTTGGGGTAAAAAATGGGAGTTCATAACCCACTTGAATCAAATGTATGGAAGATGATATGTCATGAGCTGTGTAATGTTTTGAACAACCAATAAAAAAAAAAGAAATATTTTTATTCTTAGTTTTTCAGGATAGTGATATTTCAAACCATGAATTGGATTGAAATTAATTAAAACAGTTTTAAAATTCTTAGTAGTGATGTTTTCTGATTTAACCTATTGATGTGACATATGCTATTTATAAATTTCCTACTATCAATTAAATCTTGTGGACTTGGAATAAACTCTAATTAGGTATGGATGCAGTAAATTATTATTTTAATATTCTGTCACATTTGGCTTTATATGTTATTTATGCATTTTAGCTCTCTTTTTAAGTGCTAATGTCCTATGTCTATAGAATTTTAGCTATTCATGTCTAGTGTCAAATTTATTTTAGTTACATAATACAAACTGTGTAGGTTTCTGATTTTTGGTTTTTTTCCTGCAACAATTTATGAAGCATTAGAAATTAGCTTACTGAAAGAACTAAGTGGTAAGACTATTTGGTCCTCCATTCTTCCTTTGGAGGTATTTCTTTGAGAACTCTTTTCTTTATTGTTGGTCTGTTAGGGTTTTCTCTTCCTTCTTTATATTTTTCAAAAAATTCTCTATGTCAACAAGATTGTCAAACCCACATATCTGCTACTTCTATTTGTGTTATCTTTAAAAAATTTTAACAACAATGTTTTGCTTATTTTTCAAGAACAATTCTATTGTCCTTACTTTTATTTAATTTATTTATGATTTTCTATTATTTTTATACTCCTGATTTCCCTCAGGTTATTTTGTTATCTTCTGATAAACTTTTCAAATTAATCTTTTTTTTATGGTGTTGCCGATGGAACCCAGGACCTCACATGTGCGAGGCAGATACTTTACCACTAAGCTATACCCCAGCCTCAACCAAATCTTTAATTAGTATTTTAAAAATGTTTTTAAAGTAATAAAACATGTTAAGGCTATCAATTTACATTTGAGGGTAATTTTAACCCCATTCTATAAAGTCCAAGATGCAACATTGTCATTTTCACTCTTTTCAAATATGCATATAATTGTTTTTATTTTTTCTTTAGCCCAGTGACTACATAGAAAGGGGTACAAGCTATTAGTTGATACAGATTGAATAATGATATCTATTTCTTTCCACTTTGGAATTTTTCAGAGACATAATACAGTAATTGTACCTTGTGAATTTCCAGGCAGGTAATGCATATGTAGCATTTCCTACAATTATTGCCCATCTAGCTCCTTTTCTGTGGAACACTTAATCACATTTTGTATAATATTAGGGTCAGAGATCTGAAAGCATTGCTCCAGAATAATGTTTTCAAATAATAGAAAGTGACCCATTAATTATGCATTGTAAAATCAGTTTAGGTAGTGGTTATCTTAAAAGAAAAAAACTACATGGGAGAGTCTGTAGTCTATAGTCACTCTACTGTATAGAATAATGCCAAAACTTATTTCTCCTATCTATTAGTGACTTTGTACCCATTGGCCAATCTCTCTCTATCTCTTTCCTCCCTGCTCCCTTCCCAGCCTCTGGTAACTACCTCTCTACTTCCATGAGATCAACTTTTGTTAGATTCCATAAATGAGTGAGAATATTTGGTATTTTTCTTTCATTGCCTGGCTGATTTCACTTAACATAATGGCCTTCAAACTTGTTCATGTTGCTGAAAAATGACAGGTTTTTCTTTTTTATGACTGAGTAGTAATCCATTATGTATACATTCCATATTTTCTTTTTACATTCATCTGTTGATGGACACTTAGGTTCTTTTTCTTCTTGGCTATTTTGAATAGTGCTACAATGAACAAAGAAATGCAGATGTCTGACATACTGATTCCATTTGCCTTGGATATATAATGTATTGTATGTTTCAAGATAGTTAGAAGAAAGGATTTTGAGTGTTACCACAAAGAAATGGTAAATTTTTGAGGTGATGGATATGTTAAATTACTGTTGTTTGATCATTATGCAGTGTATACATAGATCAAAAAAATCACAATTTACCCCATAAAGATGTACAATTATTATATGTCAATTAAAATAAAATCTAACAAAAGAGAAAAAGCTAGTCCCCTTATGGTCTGGGCAAAAATCTTTCATCAGACACATTGTTCCTTAATTTTGTCTTCTCCATTATTTATTTGGGAGTGTTTAATATTATATTTCATAAAATCATGTGGCATTAACTTGATATGTCTTAGCAGTATTATCTACTGAAACATTTATATGCATGGGTCATAATGTAAAATGTATTTGTTACTCAAAGCTTTGGTTTAAAAAGTTGAAAAACACAGTTCTAGGATATTAGCCTAAAAGCATTGCAGACAGTTGTGAGGATGAAATGACATGATTCAGGGAAAGTGCCAAGAGATGAACAATATTTAACTGTTGTTAAGGTTGATCATAGATTATTCCAAGCTCAGTGCACACTGAAAAGTCAGGCCCTTCAAAACGCAGGAGAAAAGTACCAAAATGTAAAGCTGCTTCTTTCCTTCCGTGGTATGTCTCCACCTGTACTGTTACTTTTCTTTGCTATTTAATGCTGTTCTTGGTTGGGCACGTATCCTGTGGTGAATTGATCAGCTTCCACCAGCTGCTAGACTGACCTGCAGTGTGGCAGGGATGGGCAAATGCATCCAGGAACCTCCTTTTCCAATGGGCCCACTGATGCACCCACCCCTCAGTGGATAAAAATGAGAATCCCTTAATGGACCTCTATGCCTACCTGCTGGGTATGTGGATGGGGGTGAGTGAGAGGCACAGGCCCCCACAGAGTCATTCACTAATGTGCAATGGAGCTGTCACCCTTGGCAAGGGCAGCAGTTGTCATGCCCCATCAGAGATACCCCAGGGTACACACACCTGCCTCTGCACCTGCAATGAGGCCTCTACTGTTGGCAGAATACAGGAAGGAGTGATCCTGGGAAGGGCATGGGAGGCAGCCAGAAACTATGGGGAGAGGCAATAACAAGAGGCTCCAAGTCTCAGGATCATGTTTTATTGTCCTATCCTATAAACACCAATTCAAAGATAAAATGAAGAATGTCAAGTTGGTGACTAGAGAGTATTAAAAGCTCATGGTTCCATAAGACCACTCCTAGGTTTGATGATTCACTAAAAGGCCTCACAGTACTTTGCGTATAGTCATACACATGATTTATTATAGTGAGAATACAGAGCAAAATCATCAAAGGTAATAAGCACATGGGACGAAGTCCAGGGGAGACCAGGTGCAGTTTTCCAAGAATCCTCTCCCAGTAGAGTCACAACGAGTTGTGACAACACATGTGAAATGTTACCAACCATGAAAGCTTGATAGTGATTAATCACCCAGGATTTTTATTGGGGATGGTCACGTAGGAACCTCCTGTCTGGCATATGTCCAAATTCCAGACTCTCAGAAGAAAAGCAGGTGTTGATCATAAAGCACATTGCTCATATAAACTGTCTAGCCACAGTGAACATTCTTATCAGTGAGGGAAGGGTGGGAACCATCCCCAAATCCAAGTTTCAAGATACAAGCCAAGGGCCAACCTTGAAGGCAGAATTTTCCAAGGCTGAGCAGTCAGGCTTGTAGTGCTTTTCCACACAGGGCCTTTCAAAATGGAAGGCCCTGTGCACCTGCAGTAGATACATGCCTGTGGAGTTGGCCCTGGTTGTTGCTGTAATGAAGTCCTGTTATGGGAAGAGGCTCAGAAGACCAGGGAGTGAATTATGTGGACACACAAAGGAGCCTTGAAGCCTTCAGGAGTTTTGGTTTCATGTTCTACCCCTTACCTATCAGTCATACCCTTCTTAGCTTTACCCCTGCCAACTCCCACTGTTGTCATGGGAAGAGGCAAGATAAATTACATTTTAAAAATCAAAATGATGAGGATTTCATGTATCTTGAGATTAAGTGGACATCAGTTTTATTTGGTGCATGTGTCCTTTGTTAGCTCTACTAAGAAATTCATCTTCTAAGTTTTAAAAGAAATAAATAGCTGAGAGAGTTATATGTGTGTTACTTAACCATTGCTGGATAACAAACCATTCCAAAACAGTGGCTGAGCACACTCACACTCATGAGTCTGTGGGTCAATAATTTGAGCAGGGTTCAGCAGGGAAGTTCTGTTAGCCTCAACCATATGAATATAGACTCACTTATACATGTACAGTTGACTTCCCATCAGCTAGTGGCTCTGCTTCTGGGATTGACTGGCAGCAGCTGCAGTCTCAAGGATGATTGGGTTGTGTACCTCTCAGACCTCAGCTTGTCCACAGAGATGCAGGCAAGTTTTCAAGAGAAGTTCCAATGTGAAAATGGCTTTCAAGCCAGGCATAGTAGCACATACCTGTAATCCCAGCAGCTTGGGAGGCTGAAACAGGAGGAACACAAGTTCCAAACCAGCCTTAGCAACTTAGCAAGGACCTAACAACTTAGCAAGACCCTGTCTCAAAATAAAAAAAAATATATATAAATGGCTGGGGATGTGGCTCAGTGGTTAAGTGCCCTGGGTTCAATCCCCAGTACCAAATAAAATAAAATAAACAAGAAAAGAACATGCTTTTCAAGTCTCTCCTGTGTTGTACATAGTAGTGTCCCATTGGCAAAAGCAAGTCACATGACCAATCCATATTCAACAGATAAGAAAGTAGACTCCATCTCTGAAGTTCAGGATAGTACTTTTAGGGCTATGGATGCTGGGAGGGAAAACATTGGTTGTCTTCTTTCCAATCTGTACATGGTGCTGTTGACTCACTGCAATCCTATTTATAGGAAAGAGGAATCAAATAGCAAATTGGATTCCATCCATTGTAGGATTGAGTTCCTAGAGAGTATTAAAAATGACTAGAGAGTATTAGAAGCTAAGTTTTGCAAAAACTTAGTCATTTTAAGGAAGTATGGATCAAACATAAGTATGGATCAAAAATGAGCAAATACTCATTTTTAGAGCTAAAACAGATAATCTGATAATAGCAACAATATCATCAAAATGCACATCAACAACCATTGACTTAATTTTGAGTATAGGAAAAAAATGTGAAACTACAAGTTTGATTTCAAAATTGACAGGCAGATGTACCAGCAAACCATACTGGAACTCTTATCTCTTTTAACTAGCCAAATTTGTGGAAACCATTAACGAGCCTGTTTGTCAGTTCCCTGTCCCTTCATTTCAGTTGCTATAATTAAACCATATTGTAGATTGTTATCTCTTCTCACTACTCAGACATTATATAGAGAGCAAAAAATAGCTTTCTTCTTTAAAAAAAAAAACAGCTTTAACAAAAGAATCAAAGTCACACAGGGTGTGTGCTCTCCCCTGAGTATTTAAGTTTTTAAAAAGGCTGAACTTCTTATCTCTAAATTTCCCTAGAGAACCTCAATTTGGCCTTGAAAACCCCTACACAGTGAGATTTTGATGCTTTTATAGTCAATGAACTTTACAAATATTTTTTCCAATTTTGTACCTAAGGCCTCTGATTGCTTTTCCTTCTTCCTGCATATTACCTTTATGTAGCAACATTAGAAGTCAGGCAAAGACTAGGCATTTGCAGAAAAGGAAGAGAGCACTCTGAGGAGAAAGGGTCCCTAACCACTGTCCCCTCCAAAGCAGAAAGCATCCTAGAAGGGAGCTCTTCACCAGGGTCCTGAGCAACCAGGCCTGCAGTTCCTGTGGCCAACTGGAAGTTATGGAGTATTTCCTAGGAGTTGGTGGCCACATTGAACTGAAGGTCAGAAAAAGGATATCATTTCCTGATATACCCACTGTTGAATCCTAGGTGAGGGGATTCACAAGTGCTTTACTTCATTCTTTTGAGTATCAGCTTTGTAGAAGATGTTGTCTTAATCTGCTTGAACTGACATAACGAACTACCCCAAATTTGGTGGATTAAACAATAGACATTTATTTTCTCACACTTTAAAATTTTTTTTAATTTGTTCTTTTTAGTTATACATGACAATAGAATATATTTTGACATATCATACATACATGGAGTATATTTCCCATTTTTGTGGTTGTATTTGATGTGCAGTTATACTGGCCAAGATTCATATATGAATACACAAAAGTTATGTTCAATTCATTCTACTGTCTTTCCTATTCCCATTCTCCCCTTCCCTTCATTTCCCTTTGTCTAGTACAGTGAACTTCTATTCTTCCCGCCTCTCCCACTTATTGTGTTGTGGGAGGCCATCCTCGAACGTGATTTGAGTTACCTCCCTGGCTGTGTGAGAGGTGCTTAGATACAGCTGTGTCAGAGCTTTCCCCACCCTTCTCCAGGTCCGAGGGCTTGTCTGTGCAGAGGCGTGTCTGGCCACTGCCCCGAAGACCCAATCATCACCCTGACCTTGGGATGCTGCCCCCCCTTAATCATCATTGGATGGAATTTTCCCCGGAATTTTTGTTCCCCAATAAAAGTCCACTCCCTGGCGTGTTCTCTCTCTCTCTCTCTCTCTCTCTCTCTCTCTCTCTCTCTCCTCTTAGTAAACCTCGCTACCGCATTAGATGGCTAGAGGCTAGAGCTAGGAGAAGCTGTCCTGGAGCTGGTTTTAAAGGTAATTAGAGTCTTGTCACTTTAATTTAAAACTCCCTAGCATTTGCTCACGGTTTGAACCTTCTTTCATAAAGCCAGCGCAGGTTGCAGGCTAGATTGTGTGTTAGCATCTATATATCAGAGAGAACATTTGGCTTTTGGTTTCTTGGGATTGACTTATTCCACTTAGCATGATAGTCTCCAGTTCCATCCATTTACTGGCAAATGTCATAATATCATTCTTATTTATGGCTGAGTAGCATTCCCTTGTGTATATATACCACATCTTCCTTTATCCATTTATCTGTTGAAGGGCACCTAGATTGGTTCCATAATTTAGCTATTGTGAATTGAGTTGCTGTAAACATTGATATGGCCACATCACTACAGTATGCTGATTTTCAGTCCTTTGGGTATATGCCAAGGAATGGAATAACTGGGTCAAATGATGGTTCCATTCCAAGTTTTCTGAGGAATCTCCATACTGCTTTCCAGGAGTGGTTGCATGAATATGCAGTCTCACCAGCAATGTATGAGTGTGTCTCCCTCCCCCACATCCTTGACATCTTTTACTGTTGCTTGCATTCTTGATAATTGCCATTCTGACTGGAATGAGTGAGATGGAATCTCAGTGTAGTTTTAATTTGCATTTCTCTAATTGCTAAAGATGTTGAACATTTTTTCATATATTTATTGATCAATTGTATTTTTTCTTCTGTGAAGTGTTTGTTCATTTCATTAGCCCATTTATTGGTTGGGTTATTTGGTTCTTTGTTATTAAGTTTTTTGAATTCCTTATATATCCTGGAGATTGATGCTCTATCTGAGGTGTAGGTGGGAAAGATTTTTTTCCCATTCTGTAGGTTCTCTCTCCACATTCTTGATAATTTCTTTTCTGTGAAGAAGCTATTTAGTTTGAATCCACCCCATTTATTGATTCTTAATTTTACTTCTTAGGTATTTGGAGTTTGTTGAGGAATTTGGTTGCTAAGCCAATATGATGGAGATTTTGACCTATTTTTGTTCTACTAGACACAGGGTCTCTAGTTTAATGCCTAGGTCCTTGACCCACTTTGAGTTGAGGTTTGTGCAGGGTGAGCAATAGAGGTTTAATTTCATTTTGCTACATATGGATTTTCAGTTTTCCTACTACCATTTGTTAAAGAGGCTATCTTTTCTCCAATGTATGTTTTTGGCACCTATGTCTAGTATGAGATAACCATTTTCATGTGGGTTTGTCTCTGTGTATTCTGTATTATTGGTCTCTATGTGTATTTTGGTGCCAGTACCATACTATTTTTGTTACTATAGCTTTGTAGTATAATTTAAGGTCTGGTATTGTGATGCCTCCTGTTTGATTTTTCTCATTGAGGATTGCTTTGGCTATTCTGGGCCTCTTATTTTTCCAAATGAATTTCATAACTGCTTTTTTCTATTTTTGTAAGGAATGATATTAATATTTTAATAGGAATTGCATTACCATTTGACAATATCAATTCTGCCTATCCAAGAACATGGGAGAACTTTCCATCTTCTAAGGTCTTCTTTAATTTCTTTCATTAGTGTTCTGTAGTTTTCATTGTAGAGGTCTTTTACCTCTTTTGTCAGCTTGAGGCTATTGTGAATGAGATGGTTTTTCTAATTTATCTTTCAGTTGATTCATCACTGATGTATAGGAATGCAATTGATTTATGAGTGTTAATTTTATATCCTGATATTTTGCTGAATTTGTTTATGAGTTCTAGAAGTTTTCAGGTGAAGTTTTTTGGTCTTCTAAATATAGAATTATGTCATTGGCAAATAGAGATAGGTTGAGTTCTTATTGTTTATTAATATCCATTTAATTTCCCCATTCTTCTGTCTAATTGCTCTGGCTAGAGTTTCAAGGATTATGTTGATAGAAGTAGTGATAGAGGGCATGTCTGTCTTGTTCCAGCTTTTAGATGGAATGCTTTCAAGTTTTCCTCCATTTAGAATGCTGTTGGCCTTGAGTTTAGCATATATAGCTTTTACAATGTTAATGTATGTTCCTACTATCCTTAGTTTTTCTAGTATTTTGAATGTGAATGGATGCTGTATTTTGTGAAATGCTTTCACTGCATCTATTGAGATAATCATGTGATTCTTGTCTTTAAATCTATTGATGTGATGAATTATGTTTATTGATTTCCATATGTTGAACTAACCCTGCATCCCTGGAAGGAACCCTACTTGATCATGCTGCACTATCTTTTAAATATGTTTTGTATGCAATGTGCTAGTATTTTAATAAGAATTTTTTGCATTTATGTTCATCAGGGATATTGGTCTGGAATTTTCTTTCCTTGATGCATCTTTGTCTGTTTTTGGTATCAGGATAATACTAATTTCATCAAATTAGTCTGGAAGAGTTCCCTTGTTTTCTATTTCACAGAATAAGTTAAGAAGGATTGGTGTTAGTTCTTCTTTGAAGGTCTGGTAGAACTAAGTTGAGGATACATCTACTATTGGGCTTTTCTTTGTTGGTAAGCTTTTTTTTTTTTAAATTTTCATGTAGTCCTCCTGCTTCATCCTCCTGAGTTGCTAGAATAATAGGCATGTGCCACTGTTCCAGGCTGCTTTTTCTTTTTTTTCTTTTTTTATTGGTTGTTCAAAACGTTACAAAGCTCTTGACATATCATATTTCATACATTTGATTCAAGTGGGTTATGAACTCCCATTTTTACCCCGTATACAGATTGCAGAATCACATCAGTTGCACATCCACGTTTTTACATACTGCCATACTAGTGTATGTTATATTCTGCTGCCCTTCCTATCCTCTACTATCCCCCCTCCCCTCCCCTCCCCTCCCATCTTCTCTCTCTACCCCATCTACTGTAATTCATTTATCTCTCTTGTTTTTTCCCCTTTCCCCTCACTTCTGCTTATATGTAATTTTGTATAATAGTGAGGGTCTCCTTCCATTACCATGCAATTTCCCTTCTGTCTCCCTTTCCCTCCCCCTCTCGTCCCTGTTTAATGGTGATCTTCTTCTCATGCTCTTCCTCCCTGCTCTGTTCTTAGTTGCCCTCCTTATATCAAATAAGACATTTGGCATTTGTTTTTTAGGGATTGGATGGCTTCACTTAGCATAATCGGCTCTAGTGCCATCCATTTCCCTGCAAATGCCATGATTTTGTCATTTTTTAGTGCTGAGTAATACTCCATTGTGTATAAATGTCACATTTTTTTATCCATTCATCTATTGAAGGGCATCTAGGTTGGTTCCACAGTCTTGCTATTGTGAATTGTGCTGCTATGAACATCGATGTAGCAGTATCCCTATAGTATGCTCTTTTAAGGTCTTTAGGGAATAGTCCAAGAAGGGGAATAGCTGGGTCAAATGGTGGTTCCATTCCCAGCTTTCCCAGGAATCTCTATACTGCTTTCCAAATTGGCCGCACCAATTTGCAGCCCCACCAGCAGTGTACAAGTGTACCCTTTTCCCGACATCCTCGCCAGCACTTGTTGTTTGACTTCATAATGGCTGCCAATCTTACTGGAGTGAGATGGTATCTTAGGGTGGTTTTGATTTGCATTTCTCTGTTTATGCTAGAT